>NC_059406.1:2831670-3143030 GCF_905220565.1 Melitaea cinxia
TATCCGAAGGAACTTCGATCCTACCTGGTGTCCCATGACACCACATAATTTTTTTTATATATTAAACTAGATCCGGAATAAAAAAATGTTTATGGGGAGAAAGTAGCTGCCTGGTTAAGTCGTTAGAGAGTAAGGAAAATTTAATAGCGAAAGACCCTGGGTTGGTTTTATGAGCTGAGACGCATTATGGCTCGGTTGACTATTGGGAGACGCCTCTCGTGAATAAAATTTTTATTGGGTAACGTGCTGACTGTGAACAAGTTATTTTCGTAAATAATATAGACTTATGGACTTACTATTAACTTCTCTAAAGATTGTTTAATTTTCTCAACTAAAGTCAAGTAAAATATTAAAACTAAACATGATGTATTCGCAAATTTTTATTACAATTGTATTTTCAATAATCTTTGAAACGTAATCATTTTTTGTGATTGAAAATCAAAAATTACTTTCGGAGATATTTCTTTTCAAGTAATTTCTCATTTAAAACACAAACTTTTCTTAGTTACTTTTCATTTTAATCCAAAAAAATATCTTCATCGATATGTTATCGCTTATCAACTATCAAAAAAACGATCTGTTCTATAACTTATCTATTCATTTCATTTACTTATCTTCATTGGAAGCTAACACAGTGAATAATTTTGTATATAATTATAAATAAATTAACAATATCGTTATAAAGTAATTATCATTAGACATTGAAATTACAGGCCAACTCCTTCTGATTACACATCTTTTTGAATTTTGTTATTAATATAAAATAGACTGTGAAATAGATATACATTTTTTATCTTTTTTAAAACTAAAAGCTATGCTGGCTACGGCATTAAAGAATATAGCCACCCCCGTGGGTGTCGTAAGAGGCGACTAAGGGATAACACAGTTCCACTGCCACCTTGGAACATAAAAAGCCGACCGGTGGCGGGATAACCATCCAACTGCTGGCTTTGAAATACACAGGCCGAAGACGGGCAGCAGCGTCTTCGGTGCGACAAGGCCAGCCCTGCAGTTTGCGCCATTTTTGGCGCCAACTTGTGGAGGTCTATGTCCAGTAGTAGAATGCAATAGACTGAAATGATGATGATGACGACAACTAAAAAGCTTTAAAAAGAAAAAGAATTAAAATATTCTAATAATAATAATAATAATTTAATTCAGACATATGTCCATATTTTTGTAAATTGTTTTTTTTTCTAAACTATGTTAGTTTTAACAATTATGACAAAACAAATTATACCAAATCAAAATCGGATCAAACAACACAACACAAACTAAAATCAGAAACAATATACTAAAATTCAATCAAAACCAAAATTAAAATTATCACCAAACTCAATACTAAAATTCAATCAATATTACAATAATTAAAAAAAAGTAAAAAAAAAACAACAATACGCCAACAATAGTTCGTATAACCATTTAATGATTATTGTTATAATCCAAACGTCTTAAAAATATTTTAAACTTTCCATATGATTACATCATAATTGCGTTTGTTCTCAAACAATAAAACGACCTCAATTTTCATCAACAAGTAGAGTATATCCACATTATTATGGATAAGTCGAAAATTATTAGTTAGATCTCACTCTAATCAAATGGTACCACACGAAAGCTTTCGAAATAATTGTGTTTGCTAGCAAATAAAAAAAAAACGACTTCAATTACATCGACAAGTAATACATCGTAAGACGAAAAATAATAACAAACGCGCTTGTCGTTTTCTCTGGAATTCCATCATCAGATCCTGGTTTTCTTATCATACCACCCTTGAGATATGTCCTTTCCAACAAAAAAATCATTATCAACATCGGTTCATAAACGACGAAGTTATCGATGACGAAGTATACATAAACGGTCGTATACATAACGTAAACATAACGGTCAAATTGAGTAACCTCCTCCTTTTTTGAAGATACATTACAACATAAGTTATATCGATATTCTTTGACCCAATATCGTACAACACTACAGCACAAAGTTCCTTTTCTACATACAAAGCCTGAAATGTTTAAATAAGTTCTTTCATCACTGAAGTTAGTACGCCAAGTCACTAAGTTGCTTTGGTTTCAAGAGTTTAAGTTTGAATTGAAAGTTACGAATGGTTCATTTAAAACTTTAATATTATCTATTTGAGGAAATGCGATATTTGGTTTATTCCTCAGTAATTCCGAGTTTCATAATTGTTTTAAGCATCGTTCTTCTGGTCTTTAAATGAAAAGTATATCTATACAATTTATGGTATTTACTTTAAACATTTTGTATGCTTCACCTTATTTTATGTTGGAATAATTTATTATAATTATTACCACAGGTACCTGATAGCTTTAGAAAATTATGCATCACTTAGTTAAGCAGCATGGTGGATTTAGCGCCATTCATTCTCCTTCTCCTTAAGAATCCTTTGCCCATGTTTGGAATACTACAGATTGAGTACGTTTAGTTCAGGACAAAAGATTCAGATAGCATGTATCATATGCACGAGTAGTGCTACTCGGTCTAAATATGGCAGATACATATAATATATCAACAGCTAAAATATCGAGCTTTACATTTGGACTGCTTATACGAACTCAAAACGACACCAATGGAAGATGCAGTTAAACTACGGTAAATAAGAAAACCGCTGAAGTCCCGTACAGCACTCTCACTACTAGGTGATAATAATTCACGGTATAATACGATAAGCGTTGTACTCCTGGGAATGGTCAGGGATAGGGTCAGTAATGCGATTGCTTCTGGTGTTGCAGGCATTTATAGGCTACGGTACCTTACTGGCTTAATATCAGATGCGCAGTACCTTCAGTTTTGATTATAGAGACTAAAAAAAATTCAGTGTGTTTTTTTGAATGTGCAAATACCAGGAACTACTGTTACGAATTGTTTTTCGTTTTTTTTTTTTTTTTGTTTGGTCATTTACCGACGAAGGCTTTATTATATTTTAAGAAGTTTTTCCCAGATTTATGCAGATGAAATCGCGTAGCACATCCAATTTTATTAAAATAGACAACTAACGATGCGTAAGTAATAAATTATAGTTAAAAAAAAAAACTAAAAAACCACGTTTTTATAGCTAATCGAACTAAAAAGTAGAAAATAATTTATAATTACAAAGAGTTTATATTACAGTAGTAGAAGATCGAACAATCAATCATAATAATTAATTACTTCAAAATAAAATTACAATAAAATTTAAGTTATTAAGAGAATAATACAATTCAGAGTAAAAAATGTGGGGTACATTTTACTATATTTTTATAACTTTTTACTATGTTTTTATAACCCTCCGCACATAGATAGTTGCAAGTAGAATAATTGTTACATTTAATATATCAAGCACCCCACGCTTTGTATTAATACATCAAGTGTCATTCACAAAAAGTTAAAAAAGTATAGTGAATGAAAATATAACACCTTAATACAATAGATATATGAATACGGATATATAATGGGTTATCTGGAAGAAATGGCTAATTAGCCATAAGTCCGCCCATTGTACTTCACTGTCTGTAACTATCTTTATGCTTTTTTTGTAATATATTTGTGGTGTACAATAAATTATAAAATAAATATATACACCGCTCTGGAGTCAGCGGATACGATCAGCAGTTGCTGGTTTGATTGCTGTTCGAAATGGATTTTTTTTTATACATAGATGGCTGGCGTTTGACCGCTATTTCATCTGATGATAAGTGAAAATGCGGTCTAAGATGGAGCACGCTTACCTAGAAGTAACCTATTCACTCGCGACTTAAAGATCCCCAGGTCATAGCTTTCGGGAAACACAGACGCTGGTAGAGAGTTCCATTCTTTGGCCGTACGGATCAAGAATGTACTAGCGAATCGCTTAGTGCGTATAGGGGGAATGTCAACCATATAAGGGTGACGTAACGCAGAGCGTCTGGTTGTACGATGATGGAAGGGGGAGGGGGGAATCAGGTCATGGAGTTCTTGCGCACACTCTCCGAAGTGTATCCGATAAAAAACCGACAGGCCGGCCACCCTACGCCGATGACGTAAGCTTTGCAGCTTTGTGGCGACCAGTGCATCGTCACCGATGAGCCTCCTGGCTCGTCTCTCAATTGATTCAAGAAGCTCCAGCTGGTACTTGGCTGAGCCATCCCAAAGATGAGAGCAGTACTCCATGCATGATCAAACTTGTGCTTGATATAAATTCAGAAGCTGTTCCGGAGTGAAGTACCGTCCCACCTTCGAGAGGACGCCCAGTTTTTTGGCAGCTGTTTGAGCTTTTGCCTCTATGTACGAGTCAAAATTGAGGGTGGATGTTAGAGTAACGCCAAGAAGCTCCAGGTGGCCGGATATGGGCACGGGCACACCTCGGAAAGAGGGAGTCAGTTGGAAAGGACTCCGTTTTGCCGAGAAGAGACACGCCTGGGTCTTACAAGTTCAGACGCTGAATCATGGCTTCCCTCAGCGACTGGATCTCAGACCCACTCGCTCGTGCGTCGGATATGTAACGCTCGACAACGGTGCTGTCATCTGCATACCCAAAGGTCCCGGGTTTGAGCAGGTCGTTGATGTGCAGCAAGAATAGCGTTGCCGAGAGTACAGACCCCTGAGGGACCCCGCCATTAATGACCAAACGATCGGACTCGCAACCGTCTATAACCACGCGAATTGATCGATCCCTCAGGAAGTCAGATATTCAAACACAGAGAGAAGCGGGTAGGCCGTATGAAGGAAGTTTGCTAATAAGGCCATCATTCCAGACCCTGTCAAATGCCTTCGAGATGCCAAGCGAGACCGCTATGGCTTCCCCGTGTTTCTCGATAGCCTCACTCCAAATGTGTGTGGCATACGCGAGAAGATCACCCGTGGACCGCTTGCGGCGAAAACCGAACTGTCGGTCGCTAAGAAGATCGTTCTCCTCAAGGTGTGCCAGGAGCCGATTATTCAGTATACGTTCCATACTCTTACAGAGTATGGACGTTATGGAAATAGGTCATTTTTATTTGTGCAAATATTTCTTCCCAGCTTAAGTATCATCCGCACCTCGGAAAGTACGCTTAGCTGTCGGTACCAGTAATTATCATAGTCAGTTGATAGCGATCGTTACTCATAAAAAGGAATATATCCGTCTACCTACAGTAGAACAGCGTTATGGGCTAAGCTCCGATCCTCTTTCTAAGCGGAAGAAAGGGCATATGTTCAGCAGGATGTTCAGAATCAAATAATCAATCTATTATATAATATATTAACTGTCGAAAGTTTTTTTTCAGCAATGCAACAAGTCCGTCAACAATACGCTTGTACACTGTAGAAGAAGGATCAGGGCTTAATCCACCACGGATATATTCCCTACTATGAGTAACGATCGCTATCAGGTGAACATGATAACAACATGATAATAACATGACCGACTGCTTAACATGCTCTCCGAGGCACATTGGGGAGACCCACAAGGACTGCACAAACATCTAGACCACGGCAAACATCTGTAGGGCCTGTACAAATGTTTGACATGTGCGGAGATCAAACCCGCAACCGCCAGCGCAACAGACACACATCAGTGCTGTGACCATTGCGCCAAAGCGTCGTCTACCGTCAACAATATTATATTGATTTATAACTGTAAATAAATGAAAACTGTAACTAAATAAGGGTATTTAAATAGATACGTTTATTAATTTCTAATATGGAAACCAATTTAGTGGTTATTAATGAAAATACTCGACTATATAATTAATTTTGATTAATGTTTGCTCTCGTCAATCTGTCGAAACCGTATTGCAATCTTATTTCTGTATATACATATATTTATTATTATAAATAAATGTTTGTTACTATTTTTATGCTTATGTTTATAATATAAGTTTTTATTTTAACGTTAATTTTATAGAGACTGGGGTTATCTGTAAGAAATTATTATCAGCGATAGCATTTTCTTTCTCTTTAATACATGTTTTTTTGGCGTGACAAAGTCTAATAAATCGAAGAACCGGTTGCATGCACGAAAAAAGATGTCACAATCCCGTTACGCACATTGTCCCGTTACGTCCATCGTACGCTTGCGCCGCATCTATCTCTCTGTCACTCGATTGACCTATGCGTTCGAGGAGATGTTTTGTTATGACGTTGTCACGTTAAACATCTCGATGTTATCAATTCATCAGCTTTCAAAGTCATGATCTAAACAGATAAATCTGACCACTATTGTACGAGTATTACTGTACTTTCTATGTTTACTTCGCATACTTTAGACAGGAAAGGAGAGTCTATTTTAAACACATTTTACAGTTTAATACTAAAATAATTATAAAAGTTACAAAGCATATTAACTAAATACATATAATATAGACACATAATATAGATAAATATAATAAACAGCCTTGTATTTCAAATTAATTTTAATGAGCAGAATAATGGAACAAATCTTTGTAATTTAAAGAGGTATTACAAAATAATATTTATAACTGTAAGAAATATTCATATTCCAAAAATTTATTTTATCAAAGCTGCCGTATTTATTACTAAGTTTCCAACATCGCTCATAATAAAATTTAGTACGTTAAATTGTATTTTTTATATTTAAAAATGATGATTCATTTTAATGAAATAATGGAAATATCATTTATAAAATGTTTTATAAAATATTTACTGAACATGATATAATTATCAAATAAATTTTAATTTTATATATTTCGTGTAATATTCAAATCCTTTCACACCCGACTTTATAACAACATTGTTTTAAAAACTTACACAGCTTTACTTTTACAGCAAAACTTTTTTATAGAACTAGGGTCAAACAAGCGTTTGGCCCGTCTGATGATAAGCGGTTACCGTAACCTAGACGCCTGCAAAAACCAACAGCATCGCCATTGCGTTGCCGACCCAACCTTCGATCCTCCCCAGGCTAGCTTAAACACCACAGGAACACAAGACCACTCGACAGCAACATTATTTAGCTTTGATATTAAACTGACCTGAAAGTAATCATCGGTAATTTATAAACGAATTAAAGGGATTTATTATAGATAACATACGTCCCTTAATTTATAAAATAAATAATCTATTCTTAAAACATTGTAATATGTTTGGAATGTAATGGATTATTGCGTGTGATACTACGTATTAGTTTTGATAAGAACTGTCTGTGGATCGAGTTAATTTCTTGTAATAATGTTATTAAAATAATTGAAAAGGTATTTTACCGTCTTCAATAATACCACTAAAATAAAATAAAAAATAAAAATAATAATTATAAAATATTTTTTTTTATTAACGCGTATACGTTAATTAAAATGGAAAACTGAAACGTTATTATTTAGGAATTTATAAGTAAACGTCAGTGTTTAAGCATGTTTAAGTTGTACCTCAATGGGAGTGTGATATCATGGATACAATAATAAATTATTTTACTTTTTCAGATTCAATGAATCTAGTTGTCACCCTCGATTCGCGTGCATAGAAATTGATGATATATAGTCAGTCAGTCGGTCAGTCAGTCATTCGGTCAGTCAGTCAGTCAGTCAGTCAGTCAGTCAGTCAGTCAGACAGACATTCAGTCAGTCAGCCAGTCAGTTAGTTAGTCAGTCAGTCAATTCAGCTTATTGCAGTCCACTGCTGGACGTAGGCTTCCCCAAGTTCGCGCCAGTCATCCCGGTTTTCCGCAACCCTCGTCCCGCCTACACTCATAAAAATATAATTGTACAGAATTTAAAATATTAAGTTAATTTACAATATAAAAATATTAAGTAAATAGGCATCATAATCATTAACAATTTGGAATCGGTCCACGCAAAAATGTCTTCTGCTAAGGTTTAATGCGGCCATTTTCAAGTAATTTAGCAATAAAAATTAATCAATTATTTTGATGACGCGTTGGTACAGAGGCCACAAGCACTGGCCGTTGCGCTGGCGGTCGGGGTTTCGATCACCGCTCACGACAGACATTTGTATTGGCCATATAGATTTTTGTCGTGGTCTGGGCGTTTGTGTATTGTGTGTTTTCCGGACCCCCAAACACGGAACGAAGTTTCTTACGGCAAGCTTGACTTTTGGCTGGGCGACCGAACTGAAAAAAATGTAAGAAAATATATATAACGGAAGTGACGTAATATCAGTCACACGACTGTATAACATGACGTTTGTAAAACTAAAATATTACTAGTAAACTTTTTTAAAATTATTTATGTAATATTTTATACTGTCGACAAAAATAAATAAAGACATATGTTTTTTTATTTCACTCAATAGTTTGAATAATTATTATTTTCTTTGATTTATTTTATTTTACGGTATTTGTTATTTTCTAAAATACTAAATTTCTCAAATACTTTTATGTACTTAAATAAAAACCAATCAACAAAATTTAAAAAAAAAATCAATAACTAGAATACATACCTATATAAAATTCAACATTTTTTTTCAAATTGAGTTGCTTCTATACTATCCGAAGGAACTTCGTTCCTACCTGGTGTCCCATGACACCACATAATTTTTTTACTTTAACGCCCAGAATTTCTACAAACGTTGGAATGTTTATTATACAGAGTGTTTCGAAAAATGTGTCTTTCCGTTTAGGAACATATGCATGTAGGCTTACCATACCTGAAATTATAAGTGAAAAAATCTAATCCACGAATTTAAATAATGTCCGTCTGCTTGTTCCGTACAGAACACAAAACGTGATCAAAAAAAATTTGCAAATATTTTAATTTGTTTTTAAATTAAAGTAATCATTATATTAACCAACTAACGCGTACTTTTGTAATATTTAAATAAAGGACACCGACAACCGATAAGATAGAATGTAAGGATAATATAATTTTATTTCTTAATTTTATCTTTACAATATCCGTCATACAAACATAATGACATAATTAAATTTCTGCATAAATTAAATTATCAAAGGTCAGGTACTTTGTGGAATGATAACCTTGAATGGCCTCATCACGTATAAAGATGACCTCGAAATAATATGGAAATTCATGAGGGTTGACATTATCCAAGAGTATCTAACAACAACGATGGATCACATTTACCAGTTTTGAGGCTAAGGAAACCTTATAATTTAAATAAATGTGTTTGCAGACAAACGAAAAATAATCGACTTCTATAATATCGACAAGTAATACAACGTAGGTAGACGAGACAACATCAAAATCCTATTGATAATTACAATATCATAATCCTATTATGTGATAATTTCGTTATATTGTTTTTATTTAATTTCAAAAATGATCTCAAAGGATTTTGCTGTACAAAAACATTAGTCAATTTAATATTTTTATGGTTCTCATTAAAATAACGTCATCGATTTTATCAGATTAGTTGTTTAATGGCCTTATATTTATCATTCATTTATGTATCATAAACAATAAAGATAAATAACAATGGAGTTATTAACAATATTTATATAAAGTTCTCATCGTATAATTTTTTTTCAGAAATCGAACAAAGCCCTGATATTTTAAGATATGCGATAAAATGTCGATAGCGAATGCAAGCAACCAACAGTGATTTTAATATTTTTTATAAAGGGTTAATATTATAATTTTTAAATCTTTAAAGAAATTCTATAAATTGATAAACGTATATCTGTTCGATTCATTTTTAACCATCAATTTATTAGTTTATATTTTGGATACTGTTACATTTAGAAGATTCTGCTGTGTGGCTATGTCATTAAAGAATATAGCCACCCCCTCCTTCCCGTGGGTGTCCGTAAGAGGTGACTAAGGGATACATACACAGTTCCACTACCACCTTTAAAAATTAAAAAGCCGACCGATGGCGGCATAACCATCCAACTGCTGGCCTGAAATACACAGGCCTAAGATAGGCAGCAGTGACTTCGGTTCAACCAATCCAGCCCTGCGGTCACCAACCCGCCTGTCTAGCGTGGTGACTATGGGCAACACTTATGATGCCTATGTCCAGCAGTGAACTGCGATAGGCTGAAGTGATGATGATGATGAATGGTGACATTTAGAAGGTATGATATCGGATGTTGACACATTTTTGGTGGTTTAGTCCAAAATGTATATTTTTAATGAAATCTATTTAGTTATACAAAAAAGAGAACAGTCACAGTCTAAAGGTAATAAAACTAATTTTATTATACAAACGTACGGTCCACCTGATGATAAGCGGGTTTTCGTAGCTTATGGATGCCTAAAACACCGAAATCCTTGTAAAGGCATTGGCGAACTCTCTTCTGACCCACCCCAGAAGCTCTCACTCACTACAAGAACACAATTTAACTTGATAGCAGTATAATTTAACTGCAATGTTTGCAGTCCCCAATGAATTACAAAGTAAATTCAACATGTAACAAAAATAGTGTCAGAAGTATGCGTTTAGTAAATATTAATGTAAATATACAAAAATATTTAGTTATGAACCCTTTCTTATCTCCAAAGACAATCTATTAAAAAATTAAAATTATAAATGAACAGATAGAAAAAAATGTACATGTACAATATTTGATTTAACGGGAATTCATATCCACAAACAACGCCAAAAATAAACAAGAAAGAGAGAAAGAAAGAACGGTACAGGAATTTTATCACGCAGAACTAGCACAGCTATAAGAAAGCATCAAAGTTATATACCAAATACGTTGATACATCCGTGTACCGTTAACGCTGTTTCTTTTCCCAATTTTCGCGTTATATATCACTGCCTTAAAGCGTTTGTTATTCCCTGACCGCGTTTCACATTTGCTCCGGTGTCCCTCAACCTATAAATTCATTCGGATTTCGGTACGACCGTGTTAACTGCGGCAGGCAATAACCTGTCCCTCACTGATTTACGTCATATGCTATCACCAACGGGATGTTTTGGCAGTTTACAGTCTCTGTGACTTTATTCGGGATATATTCATGATGTTTAAATGGTATATATCTAATCAATTATTACCATTCAGCTGTGCAAAACAGATCTTTTATCAAGAAAATAAGTGGATTGCTTATTCTGACACGCTTATCCAGTGTGGATTAATAGATTTCTATATCAAATTGAAAACATTCATGTCGATCATTACTCAAAGTATTCAAAATCATTTTGATAACATGTAAACACGTTTTGTATTTGATTAAATAGACATAAAACAAGTTTTTATTTTAAGGTGGATAACAAGCGTATGGTCCATTTGATAGTAGACGATTATCGAAATCTGTAGACAGCTATGACGTGCGTTACCGACTCTCCCTAGAAGCTCGGGATACTTTACTTACCTCAAGAATACAGCACCTTGAGAGCAGTATTATTTGACTGTAATCAAATGTAATGCGGAGACACTTCCCCTACTAGACAACTAAATATTTTTTTCCTGCCTTTGCCCAACCTCATTACATTAAACGGTTCTGACTTGACTTCGGTTTAACTTGGTTAGTCAAATAGGCTCGACGGTGAAGAGAATATTTGCTCGTACTTAGATTTATTATGCTATTTGTAAATTGTTGTTGAAACGTTGTTATACTTTGGATGAAATACACCAAGATTGTCTTCCAGACGCAGACTTTAATTCTGGCTCACCGGCAAATGTAAAAATTAAGGAAAAAAGTTTGTGTGTGTGTGTGCAACTCACACACGACAGATGTGAAACTTCTGAAAATGAAAAAATGTATTGTATGAAATGAAAGCCTATAAGATAATTTTTTTCCAACAATATAAAATACTGTGTAATATCTTCTATCTCATTCTCTTCTGTACATTTAATTGTTTGTTTATTTATCGTGACGCATTTTAGTTTCATCGAGTTTCAAATCACAACGATTCTAAAGAATTTTCACTTTCAAAACACATCAGTATTTTCGATTTTAAAGTTTTCTGAATCTTACCAACAGAGTGTGTAGCTTTTACCCCATATCAATATTACTTTTAAAACTAAATTAAATTCAAATTAATCTGATCGATAAAAATTAAATAAAACATTTCAAAACATCAATATTGTGAAACGCATATTATTTATACTGCTTTAAAATAATCCTCTCTTCTGTCGTATCTATATTTGTATTTCTATATATTTCATATATTATACTTATATGTATATGTATGCGTATATGATTATATGTATATATTTATGTACGCCTCCATGCAGTTTAATTCTTTGTCCATGTCCTTTTCATGCTAGAGGTTGTCTGAAAGAGATCGCTCTTTTTAGCGATAAGACCGCCTTCTGTTATGTTTATGTTTTCCTTTCAATGTAAAAATCTTCTCTGTTGGTGTACAATAAATAGTATTTGTATTATATTGTATAATATATCTAATTCAAATAATTGTGTTTGGTCGCAAACGAAAAAATCCGACTTCGATTACATCGACAAGTTATCATCATTGGCCTCAATCCGTCTGTTGCAGACGATTTAAACAGTGTCAGCTTGAGTTAATTACACAGCTCTTTTCGTGACTGAATAAGCCGATACATGAGCGACAACCTTTGCCACACGCCCTGCAGGTAAACCGGGTGGTGTCAGCGACGGAAGAAGCTTGTTGTTGTCGCGTTCTTCTGGCCGCTAAAGTCTCAAACCAAGCTTGATCGTGTACCTTGCGTCCGTCCACAACAACTTTACGCCATCCGTCACGATTCTCGGCAACTGCTTCCCAGTTTTGGTGGTCGATACCAAAGGCGTGCATATCTCGTTTAGCGCAATCCTTAAACCGTAGCATGGGCCTCTCCATGTTACGTTTTGCGTTTGCTACAGCACCAAGCAAGATCCGCCGAGGCAGGCGCGAGGGCTTCATTTGATGCACATGCCCTAGCCAACGCAACCGCTTCTGCTTGAGTAACGCTGTGAAGCTAGGCAGCTGTGCAATATTAAGAACCCGCTCGTTGGTAACTCTGTCCTCCCAGGATATGCCCAAGATGTTACGAAGACAGCGCATATGGAAGGCGTTTAGTCGACGTTCTTGTTTCGCGTACGTCGTCCATGTTTCAGCTCCGTAAGAGAGAATACTCAAGATGCATGCCTGATAGACGATCATCTTGGTACGCGTGGTAAGATGTTTGTTTTTCCATACTCTCGTATTAAGCTGCCCGAAGGTGGTCGCCGCTTTGCCGACACGAATATCGATCTCCGCATCAAGCGAGACATTGTTCGACACGGTACAAGTTATACAGCGTAAGTTAACAGACGCACTAGTTGTCATTACGATTTTCGAGGGTTTCTCGCAATTTCTTTGGAATTCCATCATCAGACTTTGGTTTCCTTATTATTATTAGTACCTCACTTGAGATATCTCCTTTCTAACAAAAAAAGAATTATCGAAATCGGTTGATAAACGACGAAGTTTTCTCGAACATACATAAATATATATAGAAATTGCGAGAACCCCTCGAAAATCGTATATATATGTATATACGGTCGAATTGAGTACCATCCTCCTGTTGCGAAGTCGGTTAAAAACGAACCAACAAGTAAATACATTAAAGTGAAACACCTCAACAACTTCACAAAACGAATACTAAACTCATTCGAACGTAAGTTATAAATTATACGACACAAAAAAAAACATTATTCATAACGTTCGCAAACATTTGTTTCAATTTACATTCCAACTTAAAACATCGGTGCATTTGTTCATTGAAAAAAAAACTTGTATTTTCGCTCCGATAGTTTTTCATTCGCCTCCGTCAAATAACAAATAAACACCCGACCAATGCAATTAATCAATGGTAGAGCTACGTACGTCTAGTAAACAATAAAACACAGTTGGTGTTGCAATAATAAATAAAGAAATCAGTAGATTGTTGTGAATAGCAACCTCTTTTCAACGAACGTTGTTTTTATAATACAAGCAGCAGACACGCTAAGAGAAAAACGCATACGACTTTTATGTACTTTGTAAAAATCAACAAAAAATTACCCGTTACTTTATAACCGATTTACTCTTAAAAATAAAACAAAAACGTACACTAATTATAATAATGAAGCATACCCTATAATTCATTTAGCTTTTAATATAAAATATCCATTAAATGTCTAAAAATATCACACTATAGAGACGACTTCAATTAAATCAATAACAATTAATGATCAAAACTCTTGAACGAAAAGCTACAAATAACTTTCGCATTAAATTGGCAAATGATGTATTTTGACAGAGCTGCTAGACTACGAGTAAATCACAAAATATTATTAAAAAACGCAAAAAATAAATAAATTTTTATGCACGTTTTTTAGCTATATTATTTATTCCCATGGAATGTTAATAATTGATACTAAAGTTCTCTTTTAAAATTTATATTTCGAACAGTTACATAACTGTATCTACAAGTTTATTTTGACGGTACATTCTTAAAACTGCTTATTAAGTGGTGTTACCTCAAAAATGGTTAAAAAAAATTCACTGAAGCGATCTAATAAATTGGATTCTACGGAATTTCGAAAACAACTTTCTTCAATGTTTGTATGTATTTTAGATGCCTGATGATGGTCCAATAAAGGATCGAAACGTCGCATGAATTTGCAATTAGTGGTTTGATTGGCACCGCATGTCCACTTTCCTGCGAGCCGTCAAAGAATACTTATAACAAATGGACACAACGGTAAATAATAAATAAAAACTTTGCCAGTCATGACGTATATAAAAAGAAATCTTAAAACGGTTCTCTTAATAGTACATACTCCTAAAGAAGAGAAATAATCTCACTTGACAAAATCCACATTAAGCTCGCTTAAGTGTATGTAAAAGCAAATAATTCAGTTTGCCCATTCCGAAATTCGCAGATTTGAGAACATTTTCCCTAACTGAATGGCGTGTTAATGGTGCGTAGATTAATTTACATTTACTCTTACGATTGTAGAAGGTTCGAGATTCCTCTTAATAAATTGATCTGCTTAGACATTCTTGCGTTTGACTCTTTTCATTTGTTAGTTTTGAGTTTTACAGCTTTTATATACTACCAAAATGATAAAATTAATTCGGAAATGAATAGCAAAGATACAAAATTACTTAACGGAACTGTTGAAATAGTTCAACAATTTCAACCTGTAATGCCCACTGTTGAGAAACAACCTCTTTCATATAGAAGAGGAAGTTGGTGCTTACTTCACCACATTACTCTACCAGAGATCGTCGAATGATTTCGTTACCATGATAAAAAATTGCTATTAGCTATCTACGAGTATGCTAATAGTCATGCAATGTGCGAAGACCCACATGCACAACGTACGTGCCCAGATCGGCCCAGATGTACTCGTACACTCGGATCAGAAAAAAATATTTCTACATCTACAGCTACACTAAAACGATTGTCAATCTAACAGATACTTTTAAATTAATGCCACAAATGTTCATGCTAGAAGAAAACTTAGCTGATTTCAATATTTGTTTTTTTTTTAATAAATTATGGCTACAAAACTTTATCAATAAAATGATTATACTAAAAATAGGTTTCATTTGCATTTTACAAATAAGCTTATAAATTTTATTTTCTTATTTATTTGAAATTAGAATAATTATTTCCACACAAATTACTTTCTATTACAAGAAACAGAAGAAAAACACGTACAAAAATACAAATGAAATCAACTATCGCAAAGTTGGTTTGATATTAGAAGTGTGTTACAACAAGATGTAATTAATGTTAATTTCATTTGTATAATTTTATTAGCTGTAAAGTAAAATCAACAAGTTTTGTCAAAAGTAAATCTATGTAGAGTAAACTCTAATACTTTAAAAAACCCTGTCCCCGACTAATGATTCTGCTATCTGTTATGAAAAAAATTGTGTTTGGTCGCAAACGAAAAAAAAAACCGACTTCAATTACATCGACAAGTAATACAACGTAGGTAGACGAAAGAATAGTCAAATAAATACGCGTTATCAAAGATTACTCAAAAAGTTGTAATCAGATAAAGATGAAATTTAAATTTAACCACACAATAAACACCAGCTTTTGAATAAATTAAAAATCATCAACATCGGTTCATCCAGTAAAAAGTTATGCGGTATAATACAACGTAGGTTGACGAAAAAATAGTCAAGTAAACATACATTATTAGATATAACTCGCAAAGTAGTTGCTAGATCTCAAATAAATTTAAATTGGACCATATGACACGATTCATCTTTCGAATAAAAATCGATTCACCCAGTGAAAAGTTCTGAAGTAACATACATAATAAAAGAAAAAAATACAATCAAATTGAGAACCTCCTCCTTTTTTGAAGTCGGTTAAAAATGTGGGGAGCACAAATTTGATAATATGTAAATTTGATAATAAATGCAATCGTTTTGTATCAACGTGTAATATAAGTAGCTATCAACAGATGTAAGTGGAGTATTTAGTGATAAGAAATTAATTTTTACGTATATGCAACGAGACAATTTTCGGATCTTACTTATGCGAGAAAGGTTCCAAAGTTTATTTATTTTGCAGGTTGAAGTTTATTTTTACGCTTCTGATTAAAAATAGGAATACTTTCTATTACTTTGGTTATATTTTTACAAGGTTTACGTGAGTTTCTTCTGTACGATAAACGGCTGGTAAAAAAAAAAGTCAAAATGCGGTTGGAATTCGAGTTCCGTCAAATACTTTTTAACTAATTCAATGATTTAAATACTCCTCAAGAAACTTAGTACTCTTTTATAATGTATTATATACATTTATAATGTTTAATTGTTGTTTTATATCATTCTGTTAACATAACAATGAATATTGTTTCCATGACGTTCTATTTTTAATTTTCGATACTTTTGTATTACGTAGGCTTAGAATTTGATTAAAAATAAAAGTGTAAATCTACTCGTGTATGTCATTGGAAAGTTAATATTTATTTTATGATCTTATCTCCCTTTCGCATGCACTTATCAAACTTAACACGTCATAATTTATCTTTAATTTAGTTGACATATTATTTGTAAGAAAAGTTTAGCACATAAATTATTTTTAGCCGACTTCAAAAGAGGAATAGGTCCTAAATTTGTGTGTATTTTATAGATCGATGGCACTATACGTTGTTATTGATTGTTTTAATTTGCTTATAAAAAAATTTTTTATTCCACATGATGCATAAGAATGAGCAGGTTTTTAATGCAAAATCTATTAAATGAAACTCAATAAGACTTATTGTAACATATTAAGAAGACCTACTTTTAAATATTAATTTCGAAACTACCACCGGTGTGGAAACATATGGATAAACCTTAGGGAAAATAAAAAATGTCTACAGTACTATAAGCTACAGTAATCACTTACCATCAGGTGAGCCGTACGCTTGTTTGCCGACCTAATTATATAAAAAAAAAACGCTTTCATAAGCTTAGTCCTTAGAAACTTAAGTATATTTTTCAAGAATTTTAGAAACATCACGTACAGACACATGCGTTACATAGCCACAAAAGCTTGTAATGACATAAGAAAGCTTAATTTAGACGTAACGTGATAACGTACGGGCTAAGAAAATTATATTCCATAAAAACATTATTGTAGAAGATATGTTATCTTAAACAAAAATATAAAAGCCTAGTTTACCTTCTTATGAGATTAATTTTATATTCACTTTAACATTACCCAGGGATTGTTTACCATTGATATCTCTTTTATTATATATGTGTTGTGTGGCTACAGCATTAAAGAATATAGCCACCCCTCTCTTTCCGTGGGTGTCGTAAGAGGCGACTAAGGGACAACACAGTTCCACTACCACCTTGGAACTTAAAAAGCCGATCGGTGGCGGGATAACCATCCAACTGCTGGCTTTGAAATACACAGTCCGAAGACGGGCAGCTGCGTCTTCGGTGCGACAAAGCCAGGCCTGTGGTCACCAACCCGCCTGCCCGGCGTAGTGACTATGGGCAAAACACATGAGTTCACGCCATTTTTGGCGCGAATTTGTGGAGGCCTATGTCCAGCAGTGGACTGCGATAGGCTGAAGTGATTATATCATATATTTTCCCGCAATGCTTAATTGTATTGTAAAGTTTTTGTTAGACGAAATTTCGAGTATTTTATAAAATTCTTTTTACGGTAAATTTCGTGAGTATTAACACACAGGAAACTAGAGGTCAATTATCTAACATTTTATATAATATCAAACAATACCGAACTGTTAATTAATACGTAATTAATGTTCAATTAAATAATCAATAAATTAACATTTTCAGTTTCTAAACGACGTTCGGTGGTAGAGAATTTAGTAATAGCAAAATTATCAGTAATTTATTTGACAGTTTTAATTTTATATCTGCTTTTATGGGCACTAATCGGTAGGTAGTGACAAAAATAAAATATGTGTGCCTATATGTACGGTATTTCGAAATATTTTATTTGACGTAAAAGGATATTATTTTCAAAAATACTGATAGTAGTAGAACTGTAAGTAGTACGTAACACAGATAAATAATTTTGCCAACAACCATTTGCAGTGAACTAATAAATTCTTTAAAAAATATTTACGATTCTCATAACTCCTAAATTAATTCCTAGTTTAAGGGTCTTGTTAGGGTCTTTGGTAATCATCTTTTTGTATACATGCATTGATTCTGGACATAGAAAAAGAATTTTTTAATCTGTCTCCGTGTGTATATACTCGTATGTGATCACACTGTGACGGAAAAAATATAATAGTTCATTACGACAAAACTAATACGTATCTAAATATTTTTATTAATAACATACTACTTTAAATACATAAAAATTAAAAAAATAAATCTAAGGCTATCCTAATAAAATAAATGATTTTTAATTGATTGAAATGCTTTTTTTTCAATTTTAGGCTGTACAAAATTTTTCCTTGTGTAACTATCATGTTTTTCACATGAAAGAACAAAAATGAAAAACGAAGTTTCCAAAAGGAGTTACGAAAATCGCACGAAGAACAAAGACGGGAACTACAAAAAATAAAAGTCAAGAACTTAAGTAAGTTGATGTACTGTTCTAAGAACAAATGGCTGAATTTACTATATACGAACGAGTACAACTTCATTATCATGGATACCTGTATACCTATATAAATATGTACATTGATAAAATCGTAACATACAGATAAGTCCACGTCAGGTGCTCCTACAATAACAATTAGCGTTTATCGCAATACTGTTATAAATTATTAAGGATAAGACCAATTCATTGGCGCCAAGAATTTGAATCTGCACTAATCGCAGTTCTATAATACGAGTAAGTACGGATAAGTCCACTTCGGTGGCGCCAAGAATGTCAAATTTAATTAATCGCAGTAATATTATAAATTATAAGTATGGATAAGCCCACTTCTTTGGGTAAGTAGAATCAAGTCAAAAATATGAATCTGCGCTAATCCCAACTTTACGATAAATTATAACATACTGGATAAGTCTAACTGGAGATAGATTGACTTGGGTTGCCTGGAAGAAATTGCTAAAAAGTCCGCTTATTGTACTACACAGTCTGTAACTATCTCAAAACTATTTTTAATAGTTGTGGTACACCACAAACAAAAACGTATAAATAAATAAGTCCACTTCAGTTGCACCTAAAGCTCTACATAAATAATTAAGATTAGCAGACACAGCAGGGAATATCCTGCTCAAAACCTGGAGCAGCCCTTCATGGTAAAATACCTCAACCTTACAGAAAATTACAGCTAAATAACAATGCTTTCAAGTAGTATTGTGTTCCTCTGCTGAGTAAAGCGGCAAGAGTTCCTGGGTGGGTCAAAAATAGGGTCGACAACACGCTTACGATGCTTTTGGTGTTGCAGGCATCCATAGGGTATGATATCCGCTTAACATTGGGTGGACTGCACGGTACGCTTAACACAAGATTGTAGTAGTATAAAAAAAGAGAGACAAAACAAAAAGAGAAACAAAGAAAAAGTTGGTAATACATTTCAAATCACAAATATCAAATCAATTTTAATTTTATAGAAAAATTAGAAAAAAAAGATGAACTTCATTAAGCCTAATGATAAAAACAATTAATAAAACCTTACTTTCACGATACTCGTTATATATTATGAACGCTGACTTGCCAAGCATATTTTAGATTCAAGGATGTGCTATAGTGTTTTACTAATTCGTAAGAAATAAAAATATCGCTATTAAGTCAATACATTGCTTCTTCTATGAAGACTATTTTTCATATCATAGTGAAAAATCAGCAATCTAATGCAACCTGTATACATATTGGTATATTTGTAAATTTCGTAGTACAAGTTGTCACAAGCAAAGCTCTGTGTAAAGGCTATAAATCACTGGTCATTTCAGCATCTCGCCGAGTAAACTCTCCAAATATGATCCGCTTTTCCAGCTTCGTTGGACGGACAAATAAATTTATAGTTTATTTCGTTCAAAGACAACAATTCTTTCTCTATTTCTTTACTATAATAATAATAATAATAATAATAATATTCTTTATTCAAGTGACCAGTGACTCATTTTGGTTAGTTAACAATATTTCTTACATACTATGTTAGTTTAGTTATTACAATTTTTTTTTTTTTTAAATAAATAAATGTTACAGAACACATGAATCACCGCTGCGCCGTTCCATTTGCAACGGCACAGCAATGATTCATGTATATGCAATCCAGTCTAGTGGATATCATGCCCAGAATTCCGTTGGCACTACCCCGCACTCTACGCACCAGAGACCCACATCTTTTTCTTATCAGAGCGTAAAAACAATCAACACGCGCTTCTGCGAACATCCCTGAGGCGCTGCAGTATCGAGGTAGCCCCAACAACACCCTGAACGCGTTATTGTATTGAACGCGGAGAGCACTATAAGATTTTTGAGTATATCTCGCCCATAGGCTGCACGTGTAAAAAGATGTACAATATGCTTTGAATAGTGTTATCTTAACATTGGGTGAACTACGTGCAAACCTACGAGCAAGCATATTCGCTCTCACCGACAATGCTCTCCGCTGTCGTTCAATGTCAGCATCATCTTTGAGATCGGAAGACAGATAGTGTCCGAGATATTTAAAATTATCCACTCTATCTAGGATACAATCATTTAGAAATACCGGTGGTAGTTCCTTCGTACACTTGCCTCGGACGTTAAACACCATTATTTGGCTCTTTTTTACATTATAAATTAAGCCGTGTGATTTAGCATACGACTCACATACTGACAATAATTTTCTTATGCCACAGACGGACGCACTCAGCAGCACCATATCGTCAGCGTAGCTAATGTTGTTCATACATACACCATCTATGTAACAGCCAACTCTGGTACTGCTGAGCTCCGCTATCAACTCATTTATATAGATGTTAAAAAGCGTTGGCGAAGTCAAACCCCCTTGTCTCACGCCACACTCCAGGCCATACGGCCGAGACAACGCTCCTTCCCATCGTACATTATTGACCTGGTTCCCATACCAATACTTAAGAATATTAATGAGATCTACAGGTAACCCGCTCTTCTGTAGTTTCTTCCATAAAATATTGTATGAGACCAGGTCGAAAGCCTTGGAGAGATCAAGGAAGCAAGCAACAACTGGCGTTTCCCTCTCTACGTAGTAGGTGACAGCACTCTTAAGACACAGCACTGCGGTTTCTGTTGATAAACCCGGCTTAAAACCAAACTGATTGTCGTGCTGTTGGACGTACACGTTAAGCTGTGTATTAAGAATGCTGTCAAATACTTTCGAAATTACAGTTGCTAACGAAATGGGCCTATAGTTATTCTTATCAGCGTTGTCGCCCGTTTTATTTTTGATTATAGGAACCACCACTGTACGCATCATATCATCCGGCATATAACTATGATTTAAACATAAGTTAAATAACATACATAAAACACGGGGTAAGTGAGGACCAGCCGACTGCAAATGCTCAATGCTAAGACCATCGTGACCAGGTGACTTACCTCTGGTCATTGACATTATAGTTTCAGCAATACTTTTAGTTGTTATTTTTGTCAACCTGTTCACTCCGGTCCCACCATCCCACACATGACTCGACCGACCAAGTGGTGACTTTACAGAGAAGTGATCCATGAATAGATTAGCAATCTGTTCAGGATCAGTCAAACCGCTGATGCTCACAGGGATACCCGGCTTTGGTTGCAATCTGTTAGTATGCTTCCAAAAGGATCGAAATTCTTTTTTAGTATGATGAGATGCTAATATATCCATTTTAATTTGTTCCGCGTGATCTTGGCACCATTTTAAACGCGATTTAAATTTTCTTTTAGCCTCACACATTATTTGATAACAATAACCGTTTTTCGGTCTTCCTTGCAACGACCATAGCTCAAACTTAAGCCTGGCATCCGCGCGAGCAGCAGCGACATGTTTATTCCAACCCGGTACTACCCGCCTGCCACCCCTGCTACGTACACAACTTACAATGGCAGATTCACTTAGACTCGCTACAATATTTTCGTAAAGGTTACTTATGATAGTTCTGTGACTCGGATCACTACAACTGATGTCACTACACTTACGAAGCTCATGTGGGAAATCGATAACACTCAACCTTTTATGACATTCCTTTAGGTAAGTTTCAGTCTGTTGTGGGTCCCTGTCACCCCACACGACTTTGCTGCGTTGAATATTAGTAATACTATAAAGTTAATAATACTATAAAGATCAAATTTTTCTTTAGAAATGAAAATAAATTTTCATGAACAAGTTATTTCCAAATTTAGGTATTTCACCATTTTCAATAACGTGCGTCCATCAACTAGAGTAAATATACAGCATTATATTGACCTAAAGTATGAACTTCTTAAAAAGTGTCAAATTATCTACGCAATATTTCCGCTAGATTTGGCAGACAGGATCCTGCGTCGCGGGGAAAGAGTCGTAAAGAGTACAGAAGAGGCAATATCCCTTTTTAACCGACTTCCAAAAAGGGAGGGGCTTCTCAGTTCAATTACGTCAAAACTTTTTACTGGGTGGATCGATTTCAATGATTCTTTTTTTTTATCGAATACTGAATAGTAGGGCGTGTCATGTAGTTCTATTTAAATTTAACTGAGACCTATCAAGTACTTTTCAAGTCATATCTAATAATGCATAATTGCATAACTATTTTTTCGTCGATCTACGTTTGTATTATACCGCGCAACTTTTCACTGGGTATACAAATTATAATGATTCTTATTTTAATTGAAAACTGATGCTTGTCTTGTAGTTCCTAGTAAATTTGATCGAGATATAATGAGTAATCTTTGATGACGCGTATTTATGTGGTGCGGTGCGTCGACGCACCATTGTCGTAACGTCATCTATCGGAACCCAATAGGATTCCAATAGATGGCATTATTAGAAACGAATTCAGTTGGAACTATCGTACAACGTAGTAAGCTAAATTATCCACCAGAGGGCAGTAGCAGTTTATTATTTATAAATAATTTCGATGATTCTTGTTTGTAAACGACTTCAAAAAAGGAGGAGGTTACTCGATTAGACCGTATATTTATGTATGTTCGGGGATAACTTCGTCGTTTATGAACCGATTTTTATTATTCTCTTTTTGTTGGAAAGGAGATACCCCAAGTGTGGTACCATTATAAGGAAACCAGGATCTGTTGCTGGAATCCCAGAGAAATCGAGGGTAACCCTCGAAAATCGTAGTAACGACTAGTGCGTTTGTTAATTTTTTTCGTCTACTTACGTTGTACTACTTGTCGATGTAATTGAAGTCGGTTTTTTTCATTTGCGAACACACACAATTATAATCGAAAGTTGATGCTTGTCATGTGGTCCTCTTTAAAATTAATCGAGATCTGATAACTACTTTTGTAATTGAAGTCTGTTTTTTTGCGAGCAAACAAAATTATTTATGACTGATACTGCTATAGGTATGTCAACTAATCTGTAATGATTATTGTTTTCTAATATTAACGCGAATTTCACTCATTATAATGTAAAGATTATTTAAAAGGCTTTTTAAATATTGTAGTTATCAAAGTAACACGAATAAACGATAAGCTTTATTGACTTTTTTTCATGAAGTTTTTTTTTTCATGATTTTTGAAAATTGTTAGTGTGCTATATGGACCAATATATGGACGTTAAATAATCAGTCAAAATGATAGTATCTGTTCGATAAGGAATATATATACAACGAAATAAATATGTAATAAAAAGTTCACAATACTTTTTTTAAATATTAATTTTTAAACTTCATTTCACTTACAGAAGATAGTAGTTAAAAAAATCCTCTAAACTAATTTCATGGAACATTTGTCACATGAAAATAAAGCAGTGTACTGCAACAAGACTAAAGGCCAAAAAATAGGGGATATATACATCTGAGTACGGAGTGGTCGAATATTTATGAGAAATAACGACAATTCTGATTAAAAAGTAGTGAAAGATGTGGACTTTCTAGATAAATAAAATAGTATATTTGAATTTATTAATCGCGTGATGATGTTTTAGTATTACTACTATTCTAATTCGCATCTTTTAATATTTTATGACTTTATTTTATTTTAATTGGTTGTATTCTTACAAAATAGTATTAAACGTAATGAAATGTGCATGTAGTGTTAGCTTTTTAGCGATTTTGCATAGTTTCAATGTATAAAGGACTGTTAATGAATTATGTATGTTATCTATGTTAACTCGCTAGCGAACCTAATAAATAAAAATTTGCTTTAATTTTCAATCAATAATGGCTGACGAAGTGACTCATAAAGTTTTCGAACATACGTGCAATTGTATATATTTCTCCATGAGCACCTAATGTGGAAAAAAGGCCAAGAGGTAATTAGGGACTAAAATACACATTTATGTATAAGGCGAAACTTAGTACTACTACTTACTACTATAATAATTAGTGATTTGGATAGTTAAATGATATGATAATTATCATGAGTAGTCGGCTTGATTCAAGAATATTTTATCGAAATATAATATTACTTTTAAAGAACGATACACAAGATAGTCATATAAAAACAAACGATAAGACTATGTTCTGGTTATAATTTTTTAATTGAAACTTTATAAAATCAAATCTTGATCAAGATAAAATTAATTTAGATACATCCAAATTATTAGCAAACAATAACTTAATTGTGACCGACAAACACTTATGTGTTGTTAAAGTTGTAAAAATGTTTAAAATAAACGTGTCAATTTTATTTGTTTTAATTGATTTATCTAATTCTAGTCATTTCTATAAAGTTGGTAAAGATTTGAACTCTTCGTTTATTTTAGATTCTGAAACCTACGTGTGTGATAATGTTGTTGAATGGACATTAGTAAAGGGAGATAGTGTGTATTATTTAAGTCCAAGTAATGTACCAAGTTGTATAGCATTTTCGTTCAAAAATACGCCTTGTGGTTTTATAGAAATTAAACAAACATTTGAATCAGTGTCATTAAATGACCGAGTAGAGATAACGGTCTATGCAGAAAAAACAACGGAGGATGCAATCATAGGAAAAGCAAATATATCTTCGTCTAATGAGAATTTTTTCAATGGATCTCAAATTATTGCTGTGTTTGCTGGATGCGACAGTCAAAAAGGATATGTAAGGCATTAAAACATTATTCAATCGAATAAAGATAATGGTTCAGTCAATAAATATTTTATCCATAAATTTTTCGTCAATATTACGAGTATACTTTCTTTAAAATGTTATAAAACCAGACAATAGTTTGAGTCAAAAGATATATGTTTTTATGCGTGTCATCATTACAGCCTATACAGTCCACTGCTGGACATAGGCCTCCACAGTTTACGCCAAAAATAACGTGAACTCGTGTGTTTTGCCCATAGTCACCACGTTGGGCAGACGGGTTGGTGACCGCAGTACTGGCTTTGTCGCACCGAAGACGCTGCTGCCCGTCTTCGGCCTGTGTATTTCAAAGCCAGCAGTTGGATGGTTATCCCGCCATCGGTCAGCTTCTTAAGTTCCAAGGTGGTTGTGGAACCTTGTTATCCCTTAGTCGCCTCTTACGACACCCACGGGAAGAGAGGGGGTGGCTAAATTCTTTAGTGCCGTAGCCACACAGCACATGCGTGTAACATACATTAATTATTTGAATTTAGTGTCAATATATGTATTTAAAACTTAACACGATAAATTCGAATATCATAATCGTCACAAATGCTTACTTTTTGAAAACTGAAAAATAAAACGGCAGCAAAATATATGCTTTTATAAAAATATGAAATGGCAAAGAAGAGCCAATAATTATAAAATCATATTTTTTTTAACAAATATTGAAACAAAAGTAGGTGAAGTAAATTATATGTAGTTTACCGGAATACTGTTTTAATAGAACAAAACAAAGTTACAGTTAGTAAAAATTAGGAATAGTAGATCCGTATTACGTCTATCCGTTATCCGTATCCGTTTTAACTGAGGTAGGGCACAGCAGGAATTTCCTGCTCAAAATATGGAGCAGCCCGACTGGGGTAGTACCTCGACCTTACAGAAAATCACAGCTAAATAACGCTGTTTTCAAGCAGTGTTGTGTTCCTGTTGGTGAGTAAGGTGACCAGAGCTCCTCCCCCCCCCCTCCAAACATGATGGCAGCACAGACTACGCAAAGACTACCTCAGGAGGGTACCGGTCGCAATAGCACTGGAGAATCCCTCTCTGGACTTCTGGGCTCAGGACCTGCACCTGATTCCAGAAGCCTAGGCAGCCCCGCGAATTCTGGGGGGGGCAAATCTGTGCTCAAAACATTAACTGCCTGGGGTAAACGGAGCAGTCGGCAGAAGTCCCCTACCACTATGACTGTGGATTTCTGTAACATCAGAGGGCTTCATACCAATCTTAACGCCGTCCACTACCACCTCCAGACGGCGAAGCCGGCCTTGCTCTTTTTGACAGAGACGCAGATATCCTCTCCAGCTGATACCTCCTATCTCTCCTGTCCGGGGTACAAATTAGAACACTTTTTTGTACCGCGGGCTGGAGTTTGCGCGTACGTCAGAGAGGATGTCTGTTCTCGTCGCCTCGGCAGTCTTGAAGGTGGGGACCTCTCCATCCTGTGGTTGCGCATAGACAGCGACGACCATCCCCGCGTCTATGCCTGCCTATATAGGTCCCACAGCGGTAACGACGAAACTAATCGACTCATGGAGCACATACAAATGGCTACAGACACCGTGCTACAACAGATCCCATCCGCAGAGATCGTGATACTTGGTGATTTCAACGCCCATCACACCGAGTGGCTCGGGTCGCGTACAACCGATCATGCGGGAAGATCTGTTTACGACTTTGCCTCAGCATATGATCTGACACAATTAGTAGCATCACCAACGCGTATTCCTGATGTGGAAGATCATACGCCTTCCCTGTTGGACCTTCTGCTGACGTCTCACCCGAACAATTATGTAGTTTCCGTGGACTCTCCACTTGGCTCGTCGGACCACTGTCTGGTCCGGAGTTCCGTGCCAGTCACACGCCCACCATGGCCCCGCTTTGCGGGCAGCCGACGCTTTTGGCACTATAGGTCAGCTGATTGGGATGGAATGCGGTCCTTCTTCGCATCCTACCCATGGGGGCGAATCTGCTTTTCGCTGGATGATCCAGACATCGTTGCTGATTCTGTCGCCGAAGTGGTTCTGCAAGCCATGGAACTTTTTATTCCGTTCTCTGCGGTGCCTATAGGCGGCAAATCCAAGCCCTGGTTTGGTCGACCTTGCAAAATAGCTGCACGCCATAAGCGGGAAAGCTACCGAGCTTGGGCTAATGCGTCGATGTCCCAGGATGTAAAGACCAGCGCATTAAAAAAGGAGTATAACTTTGCCTCCAGGTCCTTCAAAAGAGTCATCGCTGAGGCAAAAGCGGAGTACGTGGGCAGAATTGGGGAGAGATTGGTTCGACTTCCTTCGGGAACTCGTGCATTCTGGTCACTCTCCAAAGCTGTCCAAGGGAATTTTTGTAAGCCATCCCTACCATCATTGCACAGGAGGGACGACTCGTTGGCCCACACCGCGAAGGAGAAGGCCGATCTTTAAGGCTCTCTTTTTGCTTCCAACTCGACTTTGGATGATAGCGGAAAAATACCACCGACGATCCCTCGGTGTGATACAATAATGCCAGAAATAACTTTCCGACAGAGCTCCGTACGCAAAGCCCTTTTTTCGTTGGACATTAATAAATCGAGTGGGCCCGATGGCGTCCCTCCGTTAGTGCTACGAACTTGTGCTCCTGAGTTGGCACCCGTCCTCACGCGTCTTTTCCGGCACTCTTATTCGTTAGGCGTTGTCCCACGCTCGTGGAAGATGGCTTTGGTGCACCCGATCCCTAAGAAAGGGGACCGCTCAGACCCGTCCAATTATAGACCAATTGCTATAACTTCCTTGTTCTCAAAGATTATGGAATCCATAATCAACTGCCAGCTCCGGCAGTATTTAGAGGAACACCAGCTGATTAGCGATCGCCAATATGGCTTTCAGCGGAGTCGCTCGGCTGTTGATCTTCTAATATTCTTAACTCACCGATGGGCGGAGGCAGTTGAGAACAAGGAAGAAGCGCTGGCGGTTAGTTTGGACATAGCGAAGGCCTTTGATCGGGTGTGGCATAGGGCACTTCTAACAAAGCTACCATCCTATGGGCTTCCCGAGAAACTATGTAAATGGATCACCAGTTTTTTGACAGACAGGAACATCAAGGTCGTTGTTGACGGTGCATGCTCGGACCTCAAGTCTGTCAACGCTGGCGTTCCCCAAGGCTGTGTACTATCCACCTACTTTGTTCCTTCTGCATATCAATGATCTATTACAAACTAGTGGCATTCATTGTTATGCGGACGACAGCACCGGGGACGCCTTATACACAGGCCGCCCTAATATTTCTCGGGAACAAGTCGATGAGTGTCGGAACAAACTTGTGTCTGAAATCGAGTCTCTTTTAGCCAAAGTCTCGCAATGGGGACGACATAATCTGGTCCAGTTCAACCCTAATAAGACACAAGTTTGCGCGTTTACCGCAAAAAAATCACCCTTCGTCGTTCATCTCAAATTTGAAGGCACTCCCCTAACAGCCTCGGCCAGTATTGGGATACTAGGCGTCGACATATCGAGCAATGTGCAATTTCGTGGTCATCTGGAAGGAAAGGCTAAACTAGCCTCGAAGAAACTTGGTGTGCTCAGTAGGGCGAAGCAGTATTTCATGCCCTGCCACCGCCTACAATTATATAAGGCACAGATCCGGCCCCACATGGAATACTGCTCTCACCTATGGGCTGGGGCGCCCCAGTACCAGCTCCTTCCATTTGACCGTGTTCAACGCCGAGCGGCTCGAATCGTTGGCGATAAGATTCTCTCCGATCGGCTCAATTCTTTGGCGCTGCGTAGAGATGTCGGGTCACTCTGCATCTTCTACCGTATTTACCACGGGGAGTGTTCTGAGGAATTGTTCGGACTAATACCTACGGCAGAATTCCACCACCGGACATCGCGTCAAAATTCAAAATTTCACCCACATCACCTCGATGTCTGGAAGTCTACGACAGCTCGATTTTTGCGCCATTTTCTGCCACGCACGACTCCTCTTTGGAACCAGCTGCCACATACGGTATTTCCGAACAAATACGACCTAGGGACCTTCAAAAGAAGAGCATATTCCTTTTTGAAAGGCCGGCAACGCGCCTGCTAATCCTTGGATGTAGCGGGTGTCTGTGGATGTTGTTTTTCACTTACCATCAGGTGAGCCAACTGTCCGTTTGCCCCCTCTTCTATAAAAAAAAAAAAAAAAAAAAAAAAAGTGTTAAACTTACGGTTTCTATGTAAAACACAATAAGAAATTCACTAAGTGTATGTGTGTATTTGACCGATCAAAGTGATACGGTAACCATTGTAATGGCCGTATACTTTGTCCTTTTGCATTAAACACTTATATTCAGTAATTACTTTTGTAAAATAATATGTAATGTATAATGTAAAAACTTAAATGATGCAAATAGTGCTCCAAAATACCAAGTTCACATATATCAAGTCAAAAGACTTAACAGTTTCCATTCTGACTTATTTAGCAAATCCTTGTTTTACTAAAGATATTTTTCCTCTTCTCACGAAACAATCTATATTTAGGAATAAGTAATATAGGAGTATATAAAAATGGGAATAAAGCTCAAATAAACTACAGACCAATTTCAGTCTTAACAGGTGTCTCTAAAGTAACTGAAAAATTAATTAATATTAGTCTAATTCAGTTCTTCGCAATATGGATCTTTCTTGACTTAAAAAAGGCTCTTCATTCACTATTGATCTCCAAAATCCTTTAAAAAAAAGTTGTATTGGTATGAGAGGAAATCAGTTTGATTTGATGAGGGACTATTTAAGTAGTCGGACTTAGCGTGTAAGAATAGGGGAATACATCAGTACAGAACTTAAAATAACCTACGGAGTACCACAAGGTAGTGTCTTATGACCTACATTGTTTTTAATATATATAAACAACCTGTATGACTTTAAAATAGGTAAAGGACAGGTCTATTCCTATGCAGATGACACAGCAATAGTCTTTCATGCCAAAACTTGGAAAAAGGTTCACTGTACTGCTGAAACTGGCTTAGGAAAAGTATTTATTTATTTATTTATTCTTAATGTACACCGAAATACAGACACATATAAAGAAAGATACAATATAAGATGTACAAAGGCGATCTTATCGCTAAATAGCGATTTCTTCCAGATAACCTTTGGATACTGGACACGATACAGTAGCAGCGGTTAGAAGTGTGCACAAATTAAGGAGGAAAAATCAATAATAAATTGATAAAAACTACGATATGACAGACTTACATAATTATTAAAGAAAAAAAAAACATTTAAATAAGTAAATATTTTAGTATATAATATATAATATACATATACAAACACATATACATACATACGCACATATATACATAGACATATAAAAATATATACATAAATACACACACACATAAATATATAAATATATGTACACATAAAGTAAACTACAAATCGCGACAGTTATGACTTAATAAGCGACATATAATGCTTCTATTCTAGTAGCTTAGGTCTAACTTTCTGACACTTAACACAAATAAGGCAAGCTATATGTGTTTCTCAATAAATAAATAAACTCATATATCTCAATATACTTATATCATCAAAACTACTAAAACATCACTGTCCTGTGCATATAAAGTGAAGCGTTTATTTATTATTTCATTTGTTAAAAATATATTCTTTAAATTCTTACAAGCTCAAAAAATCACTAACTGAATGGCTTACAAAACTAAATTATCAAGAGACTGAGGCTTTCCTTGAAGTAATTACGTAAAAATATACAAAACACAATGCCTGCAAACACATACAAACATACTAAACATAATAACACACACACACACACACAGTGAGAGATATTGATAAACTTTTTTTCTCTCTTGTGATTGAATTATGATAATGTTAAGTTTTAATTTTATAAGTATGACTATGGAAATATATTGGCTTTATCCTGATAGCGCTCGTTAATCAAAGTAGGGAACATATCCAACAACCCGCATAGGAGCAGCGTGGTGCGTAGCGCTCTACATGGGGAAATAGACCACTGCTGGAAGTGGTATATTACGGGCTGAAACGATGGGCTTTATATTATTAGCTTGTATCTATTTGTGTAAATATAGAAATGGCAAGTACTGTTTTGTTTGTTTCATGTTACAGATAACAATTATGGGACAAGCTGACAGGAAATCAAAAATTAAGATTCATACAATCAAGTTTATACCAGAAGATTTCGAGGACTTCCACAATCAAGCAATAAACAGAGAAATACTATCTAAAACTCCATTTTTTAAAACATCTAAAATCAATAGGGCAACATCAGAGTCTATAAAAGTTAAAGGACATAAAAAAGATATAAAAAAATCATTACCCTCAATACAAAAGTCAAAACATCAATCAGTTTTTTTGTTTCTAACAAAAAAAACCGCTATGTTAAATCAAGAAACGATACCTTCAGAAGAAACCTTTACAAAGCCCGAGACCACTTCCTTACTTTCAACCTTTTTAACTACAACCAACTCAGCTGACATACCTACGTCTATACCCATCACTATGTTCGAGCCAATATCTACCATGATCGATACTGAAACTTCGTCGGAAACTGTAACCATACCTGTAACTGAAAGTACAGCTTCTGTTACAACGGAGACAATTAGCACTGTCGATCCTACGACTCCTATAACAGTTTCAACTAACACAGAAAACCTTGACTTTACTACTATGTCAACAATGGTGCCTACTGACTTACCTACATCAATACCCATCACTACGTCCGTGCCAATCTCTACAATCACCGATATTGAAACTACTTCAGAAACTGTAACTATACCACTAACTGACAGTACTCCTTCCATTGCAACGGAGACAGTTAGTACCGTCGATCCTACGACCCTTACAACTAATACGGATGACCCTGACTCTACCACTGTATCAACAATGGTGCCTACTGACTTACCTACATCAATACCCATCACTACGCCCGTGCCAATCTCTACAATCACCGATACTGAAACTACTTCAGAAACTGTAACTATACCACTAACTGACAGTATTACTTCCATTGCAACGGAGACAGTTAGCACCGTCGATCCTACGACCCTTACAACTAATACGGATGACCCTGACTCCACCACTGTATCAACAACGGCGCCTACTGACATATCTACATCAATACCCATCACTACGCCCGTGCCAATCTCTACAACCACTGATACTGAAACTACTTCGGAAACTGTTACCATACCACTAACTGACAGTACTCCTTCCATTACAGCGGAGACAGTCAGTACCGTCGAACCTACGACCGCTACATCTAATACGGATGACCCTGACTCCACCACTGTATCAACCACTGCACCTACTGACTTACCTACATCAATACCTATCACTACGCCCGTGCCAATCTCTACAACCACCGATACTGAAACTACTTCAGAAACTGTAACCATACCATTAACTGACAGTACTCCTTCCTTTACAACGGATACTGTTACCTTTAATAAGGATGACCCTGACTCCACTACTGTATCAACAACGGCGCCTACTGATTTACCTACAACTATACCCATCACTACGCTCGAGCCAATATCTACCACAACCGATACAGAAATTTCGTCGGTAACTGTAACGATACCAGTAACCGAAAGTACACCTTCCATTACAACGGAGACAATTAGCTACGTCGATCCTACGACCCTTACAACTAATACGGATGACCCTGACTCCACCACTGTATCAACAACGGCGCCTACTGACATATCTACATCAATACCCATCACTACGCCCGTGCCAATCTCTACAACCACTGATACTGAAACTACTTCGGAAACTGTTACCATACCACTAACTGACAGTACTCCTTCCATTACAACGGAGACAGTTAGTACCGTCGATCCTACGACCATTACATCTAATACAGATGACCCTGACTCCACCACTATATCAACAACTGCACCTACAGACTTACCTACATCAATACCCACCACTACGCCCGTACCAATCTCTACAACCACCGATACTGAAACTACTTCAGAAACTGTAACCATACCACTAACTGACAGTACTCCTTCCTTTACAACGGAGACAGTTAGTACCGTCGATCCTACGACTGTTACCTTTAAAACGGATGACCCTGATTCCACTACTATATCAACAACGGCACCTACTGATTTACCTACAACTATACCCATCACTACGCTCGAGCCAATATCTACCATGACCGATACAGAAACTTCATCGGTAACTGTAACCATACCAGTAACCGAAAGTACACCTTCCATTACAATGGAGACAATTAGCACCGTCGATCCTACGACCCTTACAACTAATACGGATGACCCTGACTCCACCACTGTATCAACAACGGCGCCTACTGACATACCTACATCAATACCCATCACTACGCCCGTGCCAATCTCTACAACCACTGATACTGAAACTACTTCAGAAACTGTTACCATACCACTAACTGACAGTACTTCTTCCATTACAGCGGAGACAGTTAGCACCGTCGATCCTACGACCGCTACATCTAATACGGGTGACCCTGACTCCACCACTATATCAACAACTGCACCTACAGACTTACCTACATCAATACCCACCACTACGCCCGTACCAATCTCTACAACCACCGATACTGAAACTACTTCAGAAACTGTTACCATACCACTAACTGACAGTACTCCTTCCATTACAACGGAGACAGTTAGCACCGTCGATCCTATGACCATTACATCTAATACGGATGACCCTGACTCCACCACTATATCAACAACTGTACCTACAGACTTACCTACATCAATACCCATCACTACGCCCGTACCAATCTCTACAACCACCGATACTGAAACTACTTCAGAAACTGTTACCATACCACTAACTGACAGTACTCCTTCCATTACAACGGAGACAGTTAGTACCGTCGATCTTACGACCGCTACATCTAATACGGGTGACCCTGACTCCACCACTGTATCAACCACTGCACCTACTGACTTACCTACATCAATACCCATCACTACACCCGTGCCAATCTCTACAACCACCGATACTGAAACTACTTCAGAAACTGTAACCATACCACTAACTGACAGCACCCCTTCCTTTACAACGGATACTGTTAGTACCGTCGATCCTACGACTGTTACCTTTAATACGGATGACCCTGACTCCACTACTATATCAACAATGGCACCTACTGATTTACCTACAACTATACCCATCACTACGCTCGAGCCAATATCTACCACGACCGATACAGAAACTTCATCGGTAACTGTAACCATACCAGTAACCGAAAGTACACCTTCCATTACAACGGAGACAATTAGCACCGTCGATCCTACGACCCTTACAACTAATACGGATGACCCTGACTCCACCACTGTATCAACAACGGCGCCTACTGACATACCTACATCAATACCCATCACTACGCCCGTGCCAATCTCTACAACCACTGATACTGAAACTACTTCAGAAACTGTTACCATACCACTAACTGACAGTACTCCTTCCATTACAACGGAGACAATTAGCACCGTCGATCCTACGACCATTACATCTAATACGGATGACCCTGACTCCACCACTATATCAACAACTGTACCTACAGACTTACCTACATCAATACCCATCACTACGCCCGTACCAATCTCTACAACCACCGATACTGAAACTACTTCAGAAACTGTTACCATACCACTAACTGACAGTACTCCTTCCATTACAACGGAGACAGTTAGTACCGTCGATCTTACGACCGCTACATCTAATACGGGTGACCCTGACTCCACCACTGTATCAACCACTGCACCTACTGACTTACCTACATCAATACCCATCACTACACCCGTGCCAATCTCTACAACCACCGATACTGAAACTACTTCAGAAACTGTAACCATACCACTAACTGACAGCACCCCTTCCTTTACAACGGATACTGTTAGTACCGTCGATCCTACGACTGTTACCTTTAATACGGATGACCCTGACTCCACTACTGTATCAACAACGGCGCCTACTGATTTACCTACAACTATACCCATCACTACGCTCGAGCCAATATCTACCACAACCGATACAGAAATTTCGTCGGTAACTGTAACGATACCAGTAACCGAAAGTACACCTTCCATTACAACGGAGACAATTAGCTACGTCGATCCTACGACCCTTACAACTAATACGGATGACCCTGACTCCACCACTGTATCAACAACGGCGCCTACTGACATATCTACATCAATACCCATCACTACGCCCGTGCCAATCTCTACAACCACTGATACTGAAACTACTTCGGAAACTGTTACCATACCACTAACTGACAGTACTCCTTCCATTACAACGGAGACAGTTAGTACCGTCGATCCTACGACCATTACATCTAATACAGATGACCCTGACTCCACCACTATATCAACAACTGCACCTACAGACTTACCTACATCAATACCCACCACTACGCCCGTACCAATCTCTACAACCACCGATACTGAAACTACTTCAGAAACTGTAACCATACCACTAACTGACAGTACTCCTTCCTTTACAACGGAGACAGTTAGTACCGTCGATCCTACGACTGTTACCTTTAAAACGGATGACCCTGATTCCACTACTATATCAACAACGGCACCTACTGATTTACCTACAACTATACCCATCACTACGCTCGAGCCAATATCTACCATGACCGATACAGAAACTTCATCGGTAACTGTAACCATACCAGTAACCGAAAGTACACCTTCCATTACAATGGAGACAATTAGCACCGTCGATCCTACGACCCTTACAACTAATACGGATGACCCTGACTCCACCACTGTATCAACAACGGCGCCTACTGACATACCTACATCAATACCCATCACTACGCCCGTGCCAATCTCTACAACCACTGATACTGAAACTACTTCAGAAACTGTTACCATACCACTAACTGACAGTACTTCTTCCATTACAGCGGAGACAGTTAGCACCGTCGATCCTACGACCGCTACATCTAATACGGGTGACCCTGACTCCACCACTATATCAACAACTGCACCTACAGACTTACCTACATCAATACCCACCACTACGCCCGTACCAATCTCTACAACCACCGATACTGAAACTACTTCAGAAACTGTTACCATACCACTAACTGACAGTACTCCTTCCATTACAACGGAGACAGTTAGCACCGTCGATCCTATGACCATTACATCTAATACGGATGACCCTGACTCCACCACTATATCAACAACTGTACCTACAGACTTACCTACATCAATACCCATCACTACGCCCGTACCAATCTCTACAACCACCGATACTGAAACTACTTCAGAAACTGTTACCATACCACTAACTGACAGTACTCCTTCCATTACAACGGAGACAGTTAGTACCGACGATCTTACGACCGCTACATCTAATACGGGTGACCCTGACTCCACCACTGTATCAACCACTGCACCTACTGACTTACCTACATCAATACCCATCACTACACCCGTGCCAATCTCTACAACCACCGATACTGAAACTACTTCAGAAACTGTAACCATACCACTAACTGACAGCACCCCTTCCTTTACAACGGATACTGTTAGTACCGTCGATCCTACGACTGTTACCTTTAATACGGATGACCCTGACTCCACTACTATATCAACAATGGCACCTACTGATTTACCTACAACTATACCCATCACTACGCTCGAGCCAATATCTACCACGACCGATACAGAAACTTCATCGGTAACTGTAACCATACCAGTAACCGAAAGTACACCTTCCATTACAACGGAGACAATTAGCACCGTCGATCCTACGACCCTTACAACTAATACGGATGACCCTGACTCCACCACTGTATCAACAACGGCGCCTACTGACATACCTACATCAATACCCATCACTACGCCCGTGCCAATCTCTACAACCACTGATACTGAAACTACTTCAGAAACTGTTACCATACCACTAACTGACAGTACTCCTTCCATTACAACGGAGACAATTAGCACCGTCGATCCTACGACCATTACATCTAATACGGATGACCCTGACTCCACCACTATATCAACAACTGTACCTACAGACTTACCTACATCAATACCCATCACTACGCCCGTACCAATCTCTACAACCACCGATACTGAAACTACTTCAGAAACTGTTACCATACCACTAACTGACAGTACTCCTTCCATTACAACGGAGACAGTTAGTACCGTCGATCTTACGACCGCTACATCTAATACGGGTGACCCTGACTCCACCACTGTATCAACCACTGCACCTACTGACTTACCTACATCAATACCCATCACTACACCCGTGCCAATCTCTACAACCACCGATACTGAAACTACTTCAGAAACTGTAACCATACCACTAACTGACAGCACCCCTTCCTTTACAACGGATACTGTTAGTACCGTCGATCCTACGACTGTTACCTTTAATACGGATGACCCTGACTCCACTACTGTATCAACAACGGCGCCTACTGATTTACCTACAACTATACCCATCACTACGCTCGAGCCAATATCTACCACGGCCGATACAGAAACTTCGTCGGTAACTGTAACCATACCAGTAACCGAAAGTACACCTTCCATTACAACGGAGACAATTAACACCGTCGATCCTACGACCCTTACAACTAATACGGATGACCCTGAATCCACCACTGTATCAACAACGTCGCCTACTGACTTACCTACATCTATACCCATCACTACGCTCGAGCCAATATCTACCACCGCCGATACTGAAACGCCGTCGGAAATAATAACCGAAAGCACTCCTTCCATTATAACGGAGACAATTAGTACTATCACTCCAACCACTGTGACCCCTACTCCTGTTCCTACAATAACATCTTCATTGTCAACCGACGATTCAACAACAAGTCAAATTATTACATCTACCCAATATAATACACAGTCTTCTATAGACACTACTACTGAAAATTTATCAACAACAACAGAAGCAGTAACTGAAACTCCTGAAACAGAAGATGTACTTAGCTTCTGGGAACCACTAACGATTGTTTTGATTACCCTTCCCAGTCTATCAGTGTTAGGCCTTGTTGGTTTTGGAGCATACAAACTTTATTTTGCTAAAAAAATCGGTAGTACAAGTTTACAATTTTTAGAGAACGATGACTATCCAGCCACATTAATAACAGTCCGGAGAAATGGCAGTATTGATGTTTAAAATTTTACTTAATCATTATTTTTATTGAAACGAACTAAATTACTACTTAACTAAGGTTTTCCTTGCACTCTCATCAATATATATTCTTTTTTAATTTGTACAAAAATTATTCATATTTACCGTGATGTTACATAAGATGCATCTCGTAACTAAATGATAAGTATGAATTTTCTTTGATCTAAATGGTATTGAAGTTGATATATATTTATAGAAAACCTGTATTTGTTTGTTCATAAGTATTGTATTAAAACAAGAATCGTTTTTAATCTATGACTATGGATAGTGACGATAGAATCGATTTGCGGAAATTAGCTAAGAAACAATGATAAAATTAAATCTTTAGTTTTTTTCTTTTTTACATGAAAAACGAATTACATTTTTAAGATATGAATCGGCAGCAAAGATAATGAAATATTTTTAATTTTAAACTAATTATCACTATAATTATTTCATTATCAAGTCTGTTGTTGTAGTATAAAAAAATCTAGTCATTTTTAGGTTGGTACATAAAAACGTCAACAGTACATAGACACAATTCGTAGACCTTAGATGATCGTTGAAATGCATATGTCAACTTCTTTCATGTTTCATTCTTCAAAATGTAAAGGCTATTATAATATCAACTACATTCCTTTTTTTCCTTAAAACAAATGCTCTTATTTGTATGATATTTGTAGCTATTATTCAATTTCAACGATCAATAATAGCTCGTACTGTGGACAAAGAAGTATTTTTGTTATCGACATCGCTTTTAAGAATATAATGGTTATTTTTTGTACTTAAATAAAGTTTAATAAATCTCAAAATGTTACTTTTTAAGTTGTAAGTATTTATTTTAATAACCTAGACATGTTTTTATCCTATTCTGTTGATCAACCATTTATCTCTATTGTTCTCTTGCTTTGGCCTTACATAACTACCCTACAGCAAATAATGTTTGTATTATTATTTATTCTGTTTAGTTTTAAAGGTTAGAATAATACAGAACGAGTAATAAAATAAATTATTTATTAAAGAATGTTACGGGTATACTTAAATAAACTTGTTTTTGTATTTTTTACGTGGGTTTTAATTACAATTTTTTTTACAGCTACACTTTAGCCTTCTTTACCTATTTATTTTTGCGTTACTCTCTTAATTGGATTTTAGAACTGTAGATCTCAAGTCACGATGTTTCCTTACAGTATTGATCCGTGTAAAAATTGTAAGATTAACTTAATTAGATGCTATACAAAACAAATATTAATAATTTTCTCGACTGATATCACTATGCACAGTACCTATTAATTTGTTCTTGGAAAATAGTAATTCTAACATATACACATTATATTTAAACGTCCAAAAATTGAGAACGTGAAAAGAAACTTAAAAAAAATGATTATTCGTGAAAATTTTGCGATCATATCTCATGTCATTTCTTTGTTAAAACCGACATAAAAGAGCGAGATGTTCAATTTCGCCAATTATGTATTTTAATTAATGTTAATAAATAAATATGTTAATAATAATACCCCCTCTCTTCCCGTAGGTGTCGTAAGAGGCGACTAAGGGATAACACAGTTTCACTACTACCTTGGAACTTAAAAAGCCGTCCGACCGGTGGCGGGATAACCACCCAACTGATGGTTGAAATACACAGGCCGAAGTCGGGCAGTAGCATCTTCGGTGCGACAAAGCCAGCCCCTGCGGTTACCAACCCGCCTGCCCAGTGTGGTGACTATGGGCAACACACATGAGTTCACGTAATTTTTGGCGCGAACTTGTGGAGGCCTATGTCCAACAGTGGAGTGAGATAGGCTAAAGTGATGATGATGATGATAATAAATAAATTCACCGTTCATCAACTGGTTACAACAATGTATTTCTATTGAAGGAATGGTTAGGACTAGGACTCTAGAACCTTCAATTTTTTTGGATAATTTTATTTATCACTGACGCAGCTAGCTATCGCCTATGTACTTTGATCTTCGCGACTCATCGACACACGTCGCCGCAAGTGTAATCATATATGTGTTTCACACGTGCGTGACGCCTTGACATAACATATGAGAAAGATATAATTATGTATAAATATAACCGTATATAACCGTGGTTCAATAAGTCCCGAGACTAAGTACAAAAAAAGGTCTTTTTTATAAAATTAATTTTTATTCATCAACATAGTCTCCTCCAAGAGCGATACAGTCCCTCCAACGCTTTTCTAACTTTTCTATCCCATGTGTGCAGAACGATTTGTCTTTGGCTTCAAAATAAGCCTCCGTTGCTGCGATAACTTCACTATTTGAGTCAAATTTCTTACCCTGAAGCATTTTTTTGAGGTCTGCAAACAGCCAGTAATCGCTGGGGGCCAAGTCTGGCGAATAATGATGAGGAAGCAATTCGAAGCCCAATTCGTTAATTTTGGCCATCGTTCTCACGGACTTGTGTCAAGGCGCGTTGTCCTGGTGAAACACCACTTTCTTTTTGTTCATGTGAGGCCGTTTATCCGCAATTTCGTACTTCAATCGCTCCAATAAGCACATGTAATAGTCACTATTTATATTTTGCCCCTTTTCAAGGTAGTCGATGAAAAGTATTCCATGGGCATCCCAAAATATAGACGCCATAATTTAACGGCCGATTTCTGAGTCTTTGGACGCTTCGGGCGGCTTTCACCAGCCGCTCTCCACTCCGCTGCCTGCCGATTGGATTCCGGAGTGAAATGGTATATCCAGGTTTCATCCATTGTTACATACCGACGTAAAAAATCCTTTTTATTATGATTCATCAGCGCCAAACATCGCTCTGAATCATTGATACGTTGTTCCTTTTGATTAGTTGTAAGCAAACGCGGCACCCACTTAGAAAAAAGCTTTTTCATGGCCAAATTTTTATGTAAAATAGTGAAAACACTACCAGCTGAAATCTTCACTATCTCGGCTATCTCTCGCACTTTTACCTTCCGATCTTCCAATACGATTTTGAGGACTTGGTTAATATTTTGTTGAGTCACTGCTTCATTTGGACGACCTGAGCGTTCCCCATCATTGGTGTCCATGCGACCGCGTTTGAAGTCGGCATACTACCGACAAATGGTTGCTTTAGAGGAAGCTGATCCTGCATAACATTTTATAAGCCATTGCTGTGCTTCAACGGTATTTTTTCCCATTCAAAAAACAATGTTTTATCAACACGCGAAACTCGTTTTTTTCCATTGTATCGAAATTACAACCGTAGCGTCACTTAAATGTTTCAAAATCAATAATTTTATTGTTCCATTTTTAAAAATTTGACACATATTCTTGTATTGATAGCCAGTACTTTTTAAAAATTAAAAGAGTTTTTAATATATGCGCAATTTCCAGGTTAGTCTCGGGACTTATTGAACGATCTAGTATATATGTAAGCTTCAGTTGTAAAGAATGGTGTACTTTCGGTTACTGGTATTGTTACAGTTTCTGACGTAGTTTCAGTATCTGGTAAATATTGGCACGGGCGTAGTGTAGGTTGTAGGTAGGTCAATAGATGTCGTTGTTGATACAGTAGTGCAGTCAGAGTCTAGGTAGTTGTAACCGTTGCAGGTGTCGTAGGATTAGGAGGAGTAGTGATGGGTATTATAGTATGTAAGTCAGTAGACGCATCATATCGGATCAAAAGTCTAGAACTTCGTCAATTTTAAAGATTTTGCACTAATATAAAGTATTATAATAGGGATTCATACAATTTTTTTCTTAAATAGATTGACGTATTATTATTATTTATTTCAATCAAGAAAAAAAATTTTAGTTGTATATATTACCTATATAACATTTTCTTTGAAATATTTCGTAGATATAATATATCTTAATGTTAGTTATTCAATTAATATTACTATCATATAACGATAGAAAATTACGCTCATCATTACAGCCTATACAGTCCACTGCTGGACATAGGCCTCCACAAGTTTACGCCAAAAATAACGTGAACTCATGTGTTTTGCCCATAGTCACCACGCTGGGCAGGCGGGTTGGTGACCGCAGTACTGGCGTTGTCGCACCGAAGACGCTGCTGCCCGTCTTCGGCCTGTGTATTTCAAAGCCAGCAGTTGGATGGTTATCCCGCCATCGGTCGGCTTCTTAAGTTCCAAGGTGGTTGTGAAACCTTGTTATCCCTTAGTCGCCTCTTACGACACCCACGGGAAGCGAGGGGGTGGCTAAATTCTTTAGTGCCGTAGCCACACAGCACAGCAGAAAATTACGCTAAGTATAAACAATGACCAAAATTATGACAAAATATTAGTTTCATTTGCTGCCTCTCTTGTGTATTATTATAGTTCGATATAGTTTCTGTACATTCTGATGTATGATCTGTATTAACACTTAATTATAGTTTCAAAATCAGAAACAATTACTTCACCTTTAGAAGATATTTTCATCTAGCTTCTACATCTTTCTAGTATATCTACTTATCTTCTTCTTATCGGTGCCTCTCCGACTAGCGAAGGTTGGCAGTCAGCTTCGCATACTCCGGTTTATTCTTCGCGAGGCGAAAGAGTTCGGTGGCGATCGCGATGCCTGTCCACTCTCGGATGTTGCATAGCCAGGACTTTTCTCTGCGACATACGCCTCGTTTTCCAGCAACTTTTCCCGTCATGATGAGTTGTAACAGTTCGTATCTATCGTGCCTAAACACGTGTCCCAAATATGCGACTTTTCTCATCTTGACAGTCTGCAAAAGTTCGCGTTTCTGATTGACGCGTCGTAGCACTTCCACGTTCGTGATCTCCTGAGTCCAGGTAATGGCTAGCATACGCCTACTACTACTTATGCTATTTATGTATCAGCCATTTAGCGTAATGTATGAACGACATCCTTGTTTGTGGTCATTCGAGCTCAGATGAAATTTTTTATAACTTATTACGGAATTCTCGGCTATTTTCATAAAATTTTAAGTTCTCTCTTCTCTCTCTTTAGCCTAATACAGCTGCTGGACATAAGCCTCCACTAGTTCCTGCCAAAAATGACGCGAGCTCATGTGCGTTGCCCTTGGTCACCACGCTGGGCAGGTGGGTTGGTGACCGCAGGGCTGGCTTTGTCTCACCGAAGACGCTGCTGGCCGTCTTCAGCCTGTGTATTTCAAAGCCAGCAGTTGGATGTTATTCCACCATCAGTTGGCTTTTTAAGTTCTAAAGTGATAGTGGAACTGTATTATCCCTTAGTCGCCTCTCACCACCCACCCACGGGAAGAGTGGGGGTGGCTTCTTCTTTACTTCCGTAACTACACAGTTAAGCTTAGAGTTAATATATAAAAATGTCCATTTAGGATTGTCAGAATTTAAGGTAACCTAATTAGTTCTTAAGATAAATTAAGCAAACAAAAAAAAATTATACATGTATTAATATTTAAATACACAGGCCGAAGACGGGCAGCAGCGTCTTCGGTGCGACAAAGCCAGTACTGCGGTCACCAACCCGCCTGCCTAGCGTGGTGACTATAGGCAAAACACATGAGTTCACGTTATTTTTGGCGTAAACTTGTGGAGGCCTATGTCCAGCAGTGGACTGTATACGCTGTAATGATGAAATTGATTTGAGATCTAACAACTGCTTTTTGATTTATATCTAATAATGCGTTTTTACAACTTTTTGAGTGATTTTTGATAACGCGTATTTACTTGACTATTTTTTCGCCTACCTACGTTGTATTACTCGTCGATGTAATTGAAGTCGGTTTTTTGTCATTTGCAAGCAAATACAATTATACTAAGTTTAGTCTTTTTAACTTACTACTAAAGAAATATTTTTTAGAAGTTTATGAAATACTTATAAAAGATTCTTATTCGAGCGATTTTTTAAATGCAGTGCATGATATTATAAACGTATATAAGTGACAACCAAATTTAATAGGACGGTTTTAATGGAAATATACTATCTGAACAACTGGCATATTATCGAAAGTAGACAATGTACAAAAGTTTTGTCTTTTTCTTTTCAACTTTTCTCACTTTGCCAAACATGATGGACCGAAGCGTATTTCAAAAAATTAAAATTATAATAAGAATTGTGTTCATGTCAAGAATGTTTGAAGTTTTATATGTCATATTGAAATAAAATTATTATACGTTAGTTTTATAACAATGTTTACAATGAAGTATAAAATTTTACAGCTGATAATTATAGATTTACAATCTGCCTATTTTATAGATATGATAAAACTAAATAGCTACCGGGCCTTTTCGAGATAACCAATAAAGAACTACATTTTTATTATTTAATGTTTGTTGTTTAATTTTTGTTATTTGACATTTTACCCTGTAATATTGTTTGTGTGATTTTCATAGTAACATCTCAATTTAATGTCAAATTGTATTGTGCTGTGTTGTGTCAGGTACGGAAATTACTTTCGACAGGTAATAATTTTTATCCAGTCTTTTATAAATGGAAAAATAAATCATGGAAAGATATTATATTATTGGTACGACGAATATATAAGTAATAATCTTCTATAATATAAAAATGAGTCGCTGAATGTGTTGCTAAGCGCAAAACTCGAGAACGGTTGGACCGATTTCGCTAATTCTTTTTTTAAAATGTTCCTTGAAGTACGAGGATGGTTCTTACGGAGAGAAAAATTGTAAAAAAAAATTAAATTTCCTGAAAAAGTCTAAAAACAACGCTTTTCTATAGTCCCATACAAAAGATTTGTGATAATACTTAAAAGTCAATTTGAACTTACGATAAAGTTTGTGTTAGGCGATACGAAGTTCGCCGGGTCAGCTAGTTGAATAATAAATGCTAAACATATTTTCTCTATTGATGGGGGTTGTCTGTAAGAGATCACTAATAGTGACAAGACCGCCTTTTCACTTTTTCTTTAAGTTAGAATATTTTTATTTATCTTATGTAATTTCAAATGTGCAATAAAGTATTTAAAAAATAAAAAATAAAAATTTTCATTTAAATAAGTATTTTCATTGCTTACTAAAAGCTTTTTTGAGGTCAGCAGAAAATGTGTTTCTCAATATTTGGAAAAGTACGTTAATTTAACAGAAGATTACAGCTAAACAACACTACTGTCAAGAGGTGTTGTGTTCTTGTGGTTGAGGACAGAGTCGGCAACGCCTTGATAATGTTCGTGGTGTTGCAGACGTCCATTAACTACGGTATTCGCTTACCATTAGGAAAACTGTAAGCTTATTTGCCCCTTTGTAATAAAAAAAAATCATATCTATACAATCAATCATAAATATCAGAGGCAGACATACGCCGAGGTCATCACTGTCCAGAGCAGGTCCGAGAAACTCCATCGCTGCAGCGCATGTGCCAGCAGCCTATAGTACAGGCGATGATACGCTGATGATGATGGCGACGCAATTGCCTATAGGAGAACAATTCTGGAGCATAATATAAAGGCGTCTAATTCACAAACGCGGAACTACGGTTGCAAGAGCTGTGCTCGGGATGTTGAATGTTAGGGTAAAGTCCGTGGAGAAAAGGACAAGAAAAAAATAAAATAAATAATGCGTGAGAACACTAACCATACAATTACATGTATTATAATTATAAATGTGTCTCACTCAGTATATATTCACAATAAAAACATTAAAAAAAGAATAAATAAAAAAACGAAACCTTCATATACCATATTAAAAGTCATGGACAACTAAGAGCTCGTGGATCAGTCACATTATAAAAAAATCAATGAAACATATTATCAAATAAATTGCAGGCTTTATATTATTAATACACGCTGTATTTAGGACTTATTGATTACCTTATTTTTTTTTAACTATCTACGCTTGTTAGTAACTTGTTCTGATAATATTAAAAGAAAGAGATCATAATGTATACTTTTGACCAAGCTAATTATAATAGGTTTGACTAACCTGTTAGCGCAGTTTGTAGTGGCCCTGCTTTCTGCTTCGAGAGTTGCAGTATATTTCAATGTATATTTATCAAACAAAAATTAACTATAACATTCTACTGTTACCTGTAGCACAAGCATTACGTTGGTTTTTTTAGAAACAGACGATTGTGTGTATGTTACAAGGTATTAAAAATAATAATATATTTTAGCATACACACACTGTTGTCTGTTCCAAAGGAAGGCAATATCATGATTATGTTTTAAGTAACAGCCATCTGGTTTAATATACGACGTCTACAAACTATGAACTTGTAACACAAAACGTGATGAATTTTCGTACAGACTTGCAAGAGCTTTTAAACGTCCTTAATGTGACCTTGTCATAAAATCCGTTCTTGGCGGACGTCTACTAACTACTGACTTCATCTTTGTCAATGTATAAGTGTGCAGAATTAAAAATATAGGACTTTTATAAAAACTTATGAGAGCCCTTCAGTCAGTCAGTCAGTTCAGCCTATTGCAGTCCACTGCTGGACGTAGGTCTCCCCAAGTCCGCGCCAGACATCCCGGTTTTCTGCAATCCTCAACCAGCCTACACCGTCAATCTTATGTAGATCGTCGGTCCAACGGGCCGGAGGACGTCCCACACTACGTTTGCCAAGACGCGATCTCCACTCCAGGATCCGTCTGCTCCAACGGTCATCATTTCGAGAGCCCTTAGATCTCGGTAATATGGCTCTGATGCAAAATCCGTTTTTAGTGGACGTTTACTTATTATCAACTACCTCCCCATAAATTGTCAAGCTTATAGCATTAAAATGAAGGAATTTCATACAGTTTGTATGAAATTCCTTCATACTTTAGCCCTTAGACTTCCTCAATCTAGCTCTTGCAAGAAATGCATTCATAACGGACATCTACTAACTATAAACTATCTCTCTGCCCAATTTGTAATTTTCTGTGTTTCGTAAAATACGATTTGAGAATATGTTATGATAATATGCGCCAAAGGGAGGACACCAGCAAGATGGTCTGATGTCATCAAGAATACAGTGGGAGGCAACTTGCACCGTGCAACACATGCTGCTTACGATCGCCTTCAATGGAGACATATCATCCGTGGTCGCGATCATCATCATCGAGGGAACGAGGAAGAAAAGAGAGATATGATAATATAGCTGCTAAACACAAAACCTTTAATATTTCTGAATATATATATTCAAGTAGATATATTTTTCAAACCATAAACATGGAATACACCTAGAGATTCATACGTTGATATATTATAATAAACACTTAAGTATTTAATTGTATGTTCGATTAAAATAATTTTATCGTTTTTTTTTTACAGATTCAAAATGGTATCTTATCCACGATAATGTTATGAATAGTAATGATATAACGCTCATACTTTGGTAGTAAAGATTTAGTTTGTATAAACACTTTTAAATGTGAGTCGGTTTTATTTCTTGTGAATATGAATATGTACCGTTATTGTTTTTTATTGTTATTTATCAGTTACGAAGTCATTTGTGATGATTGTGTCGTATTTAACTTTGAAAATAATTACACCGAAATATTTACAAATAGTGGTGGATTATGTAACCAGGCTTCAAGTATGTGGAATCTTAACCAATACTCTTCATCAACAATAGACCCTCCTCACGAGAGCAGCACAAGTTTTATATCTCCTGCTACAACGAGTCCAACAAGTTGTGTAACATCACATATGTTTACCGTCGAAGCTGGAGGAACGTTTGATATCCAGTTATATGTAGAACCAATCATAACGACTGATTTAGTTACAATTTTTCTACTTGAAAATAGTGACACAGGACACGTGACTCATGTTACCTGGCAATTTATGCTGAGTAACCAAGAAAGAGGTTGGGTTTCCAGAAGGGTTACATTAACAGCAAACGGAGTTGTTTATGTGAGTTCAAATGTGCACCATGTAGTGTATTCAATTATATTTAAATAAAAACTTCCTATACTCGTAATACAAATAAAGTAAGTTTAAAGAAAATAATAGTAAGGTGTATATAGTGTGATTTGTCTGATGAAGTTATCTTTTTATCAACTTCAAAAAAGGAGGATGTTTTCAAATCAACTATATTTTTTTTATTTGTGTTACCTCATAGCTTTATACTATCTCTAATAATGCGTAATATTTGACTAGTTTTTCGTCTACCTACATTGTATCTGTTTTTACCCATAACTTTTTAGTGGATGTACCGATTTTGATGATTCGTTATTTAATCGAAAGCCGATGCTTATTATATGGGGAATTTAAATTTGATCGAGATCTAATAATTACTTTTTGAACTATCTCTAATTATGTGTATTTACTTCATGACTATATGGTCTACCTCCATTGTATTACTTGTCGATGAATTTAAGTCGGTTTTTTATTGTTTGCAGATAAACACAATTATTACCGCCGAGAATCATATTTCTTCGGTTTTAAAAACATTTTATATTTACTTTTGAATAGTATAATTTATAGGAACGTGCTGGCACAACGGTCACAGCTCTGGTTTGTGGCTGTTTCGCTGGCGGTTGCGAATCCGTTCCCCGCACATGACAAACATTTGTATAGGATAGAGAATACAGATGTTTGCCGTGGTCTGGTCGTTTGTGCAGTCCTTGTGGGTTTCCCCACCGTGCCTCGGAGAGCGCGTTAAGCCGTCGGTCCCGGCTGTTATCATGTACACCTGATAGCGATCGTTACTCATAGTAGAATATATTCGCCAACCCGCATTGGAGCAGCGTGTTGGATTAAGCTCTGATCCTTCCCCTACATGGAGAAATAAGCCTATGCCAAGCAGTGGGATATTACAGGCTTAAGCGTTATAGTACAGTAGTATCATAGTATAGTAGTAATAGTCAAATAGCTTAATTCGTTCTTTTTGAGGGCTTACTGAAATGAAGCAGCCTATCTAGACCAAGACGTCGCCTTTAAAGAACCTTACTTATATAATTATTTATTTTGTTGCCTCTTTTATATGCATATACATCATATTGTTTATTCGCGTACTTCTTTGTGGTACTTTAGATTAACTGAACTTAGAATACCTAGATAAATTTGGATACGTTCCGATATAGACGGATTTCACATTCTTTTACTTTAACTAGAAAGACGTTCATTCAGTCTTATCAATAAATTTATTTTAATAATCCTATGCGTCATAGACACTCATTTGTGTACAATAGGTGCGTGATGTGATAGCGGTTTGGCAATTGCAGAATTAATGTTCCCTTAATTAAGGTTTTTTAAATATATTTAAATTTAATGAACTTACCTTTTTATCTTAACGATTTCAATATCAATCAGCACCTTCAGTAGGTAAATAATTTGCTAAAGTGTTTTTCAGATAAATTGATACTGTACACATTATTCCATCCTCTCTGTTAGTAATAATGTTCTAGAACAAACACAATCGATACAATCATTTACGTAAATAATGTATCTTGTATGTATTTCATACAAAAAAAAATATTTTCTATATGTGAAAAAAAAATTCACACAACTTACCCTACATGTAAACAATTTACTTTTTCAAAGTCGAACTATTTATACGTTTATACATTATATTTTCATAAATATACTGCAATTCAAAGATCAAATTATTGATCTCCTTAAACTTCTTTCTCAGATATCCTTTACATCCTATTTTTTATATATAACGGATAGACCTTTTGCAGGATGAAAATTACATTAATATCAGCCACTTAGAACTGAAAATTGCCTTGGTTGTTGAAAGTGAAATGTTGCTATTGTTTTTCAAAAGGCATTGCTACCTGCTCATCTGACTCAAAAGTAATAAAATGATATTCAGTGATCAGTTCGGTGACACCAATAAGATCTCTAACTCTTCTAGTTTCGTCATTTATGATGTTCCAAGTCATTTAAATTTTATTTTTACTGAATTTAATCTTTCCACGGCGTCACAGTTCGGTTAAACCGAATATAAAATCATCATATCGAAAATTTCGATCTAACGGGTACATCGTTCCATAGCTTAATTGGCTAGAGCACCGACACGGTCAGTCGGAGATGCAGGTTCGATCCCCGCTGGAACGGTCGGATTTTTGATATGATATTTAAAAAATGTTTAGAATTTAATCTTATTTCTAACTAGCTGTGCCCACGACTCGTCCGCTTAAATTCAAAAAAATAAGTATTATCTACTTCGCAGTTATAAATATAAAAAAATCTAAAATAAAAGTAGCCTAATTTACTCCTTATTACTTCAGCTATCTGTCAGTGAAAGTCCCGTCAAAATCGGTCCAGCCGTCTCAGAGATTAGCTAGATAGACAGACATACAAAAATTATAAAAATGTTATTTTGGTATATGCAGCGTGTAAACATACATATGAATTTAGTTAGAAGCGGTTATTTTAATATTACAAACAGACAGGCCAATTTCATTTATTTTTATAGATGAATATTTATATTTTTTTATTATAATTTCTAATATAATTACAAAAAATTATGTTATATGATTTCTCATGTAAGAGATCACATAGCTTTTGCATACTTCTGTTAATTTCTGGAGTTGCTAATCATTGAAAGATTTACAATACTTAGGAGAAATTATTTTGATGCAAATACATATTTTTCACTGTTTGTACCCATCTCTCTATCGCGTACGTTTATTCATTGGCTTATGTATATGTATTTACATGTTTGTTTTTGTATATATATATACAAATATATATATATATATATATATATATATATATATATATATATATATATATATATATATATATATATATGTGTGTGTATGTCTATGTGTATGTGTATATGTGTGAATGTGTGTATATAAATATATATAAATTTTTATGATTTATTTATTGTATTTTAGTTGCATGTGCATATGTATTTTGATTAAACTTTATTACCATTGCGCAAGCCCGTTACACTGCTAGCTTTTTTCAGTTGGGTAATCTGGAAGAGATCACTATTTAGTGATAAGATCGCCCATTGCACTATATGTATCTAATATTAAGGTTTGTTATGTATACTATCTTTAGTTGCAATGAAGTGGTTTATTATTATTATTATACATTCTTGAACGCTATGTTTATTTAACAACACAAAATTTGATATTTCTAATCTACACTACCTACTAACGGTATATCTATTTGGTTGCTAACATTTTTCCCAAATCTCTCCATACGTTTAACGTTCAACTTCATTACTTTCCTGCCAAATAAGCGACTCACGCAAAAGTTTACGTGTAACACTAATATTCTCTAAAATAGATTTGTCTCTGTCTTTTTTTATGTATAGCGTGTGTCTTTGAATGGAGATTTCATCTCTTACTAGCAGCTCAGTAATGAAAGTCTCCATAAGTGTTTGCTCGCAAACGGAAAAAAGCTTACTTTAAAATCATATCAAATTTGTCAATAGTAGCTTATAGATACATGTATTATATTGATTTTGTTTAATTATCTATTACAGGTTAATCTATTGGGAGGTCAGTCTGAAAATGCAATTATTTTAATTGACTTCATCCGATACATGGCTCCAAATTATAACGACGAATCGTGTCCTATATACAGAGAAGAAAGTTCCGGGACTACAACTACACCTTATACCACAGATACACCGACCACTACAGATGCACCAACTACTACAGATGCACCCACTACTACAGATGCACCCACTACTACAGATACACCAACTACTACAGATGCACCCACTACTACAGATGCACCCACTACTACAGACGCACCCACTACTACAGATGCAGCTACCACTACAGACACACCTACCACTACAGACGCACCCACTACTACAGATACACCGACTACTACAGATACACCCACTACTACAGATGCACCAACTACTACAGATGCACCCACTACTACAGATGCACCCACTACTACAGACGCACCCACTACTACAGATGCAGCTACCACTACAGACACACCTACCACTACAGACGCACCCACTACTACAGATACACCGACTACTACAGATACACCCACTACTACAGATGCACCCACTACTACAGACGCACCCACTACTACAGATGCAGCTACCACTACAGACACACCTACCACTACAGACGCACCCACTACTACAGATACACCGACTACTACAGATACACCCACTACTACAGATGCACCAACTACTACAGATGCACCCACTACTACAGATGCACCCACTACTACAGACGCACCCACTACTACAGACGCACCCACTACTACAGATGCAGCTACCACTACAGACACACCTACCACTACAGACGCACCAACTACTACAGATACACCCACTACTACAGATGCACCAACCACTACAGATACACCCACAACTACAGATACACCAACCACTACAGATACACCTACTACTACAGACGCACCTACCACTACAGATGCACCCACTACTACAGATGCACCGACCACTACAGATGCACCTACCACTACAGATGCACCTACCACTACAGATGCACCCACTACTACAGATACACCCACTACTACAGATACACCCACTACTACAGATGCACCCACTACTACAGATGCACCCACTACTACAGATGCACCCACTACTACAGATACACCCACTACTACAGATGCACCAACTACATCAGATGCACCAACTACTACAGATACACCCACTACTACAGATACACCCACTACTACAGATGCACCAACTACTACAGATACACCCACTACTACAGATACACCCACTACTACAGATGCACCAACTACTACAGATACACCCACTACTACAGATACACTAACCAGTACAGATACACTTACCACTACAGACACATCCACTACTACAGATACACCTACTACTACAGATTCGCCTACTACTACAGATGTACCTACTACTACAGATACACCTTCTACTACAGAAACAACAGATTTACCTACAACACCTTCCTTCGAATCAGAAAATTCGTTTTGGAATGTGTGGACTATAACAATGGTTGTGGCATTGTCACTTATAATGTTATGTTTATTATCTTTATGTTTCTACCAACTAGGCAAAAGAAGAGGAAGTGAGGTTGTTCCTATAATATTGAATGATTACGATGATCTGCCTAAGCCTATAATTATGCCTAGAGTAACTAGAGTGTTTAATAATCGAAAACTTCCAGTATAAGCAGTTAAGTGTAAAGTACCATCTGCATTTTCCTATAGTCAGTTTTAATATCATGTAATATTTTTTTATAACAAAAGAGTTTTGATATAATTTCAAAAGAGCTTACAACGGAAGCTGCAGTATAGAGACAACTTTACACATAATACATTAAAATTGACTATTAATTGTATCTCACTATATTACATAAGTACTGTAAATATGTATGCATTTTGCAAGTTTAGATTGTAATTGAAGTGTTTTTTTTAATATTATATAAGTTTTCGTAATTAATGTATATAGCACTCATTATGTTTTAGAGAGATATATTTAAGTGTTACGTGTATTAGTATTATTGTTAACTATAATGTCAATATTTAGAAAAAAAAAGTTAATATAATTATGCTCATGTGTTTGACTATTACTTTTATTTTTTTAATCAGAAGTATTATTATATCACAAAAATTGATGTAAAGAATTATTTAGTAAATAAGTTAAAAATGCTATTATTACATATTTCACACGTAGGTAATGGAATGAGTGAACTTTCAAAAGAAGTACACTAGAACGTGCTATTAAAGATACATCGAATTCTTTGTTACTAAATAAAATGTGGATGTTAGTACTAAAGTCTAAAAAGTAATATAGTTTGAAACTATAATAGATTATAAATTCGTATTTACACTAAAGAATTACAAATTTGGAAATCCTTTCTTGAAATATCTTATCGATTATAATGAAACCTTGGAATTACATATACGGTATACGGCTATCTCTAAAGGTTAATATATATATATATATATATATATATATACTAGCTGACGCCTGTCTGCCTGAGCCCCGCAAACGTTGTTTTACCATATATGTAAGTAACTTCCGCACGTTATAACTTAGGGGTATGAAAAATAGATGTTGGCCGATTCTCAGACCTACCCGATATGCCCACAAAATTTTATTAAAATCGGTCAAGCCGTTTCGGAGGAGTTCAATGTTTAACATCATGACACGAGAATTTTATATATTAGAAGATATATATTAACCTTTAGAGGATCTTAATTTCTAATTCTTCGAAGGCTTATAATTCTTAATTCATCGAAGGCTTAAGCTCTGATTAAAAGTATACAGCGCCATCAAATGTCATAGGCAGTTTAATGTATATGTTTTGTACTAGGACATATTTAGGCTGCTAATGAAACATTTTAAGTAATTACCAACGCAAGTAATATTAATAATGAATTTTGCGATGTCTTACAAAAAGTGTTAGATGTTTGAAAGGTACAATTAATATAATAAGGTAATTTAAAAATATGTTTTAAAAGAATCCATAATACTCTAAAAAGTTGGTTGGGTTTCGGTATGGTTAATCAATGAAAGAAGTCATTCAAGAGATTATAACTTCAATAAAAATAACACGCCAGTACCACATGGTGTATACTCTACTCTAGGTCATACAGAGTAAAAGGACGCACGGTAAGTTGAATACAAAAGCCTCAACCTCGATCTCATGCTACGACACACTACGTATCACGATCAAGATTGCAATTCAAAGCATCGCTCCTCACTATTAGTTCGACTACAACTCACGGCGACAACAATACGGGATGCAATAATCTGCAGCAACCGGAATCGCTAACAGCGTCTTGTCTCTCAGTATCGAATAACTAAGAAAGGGCTAGAGTATTTAGTTAGTCTGCTCGCATTAATCTATGAAAATTCAACGAAAAACAGTATGATACGCTCGAAACGCTATTTTTCGAAATTGTTAACTAGTTAGAAGATCATATAAATGACAATGTAAATTAGCAAAATCTACGTATCTTGTATGTAGTTTCTTAGTGTAGTGTCTTGGGTTGTCTGGAAGAAATGGCTAAATAGCCGTAAGTCCGCCCATTGTACTTCACAGTCTGTAAATGTTTTTTTTTATGTGTTTATTGTTTAAAATGTAGTTGTGGTGTACAATAAAGTATAAATAAATAAATAATAAATAAATATGTAAACAATTGTAAACGTAAATTTAAATTAGAGAACAATTGACATAATTTAACACTTACCTATAAAATACCTAACAATATTTTTCCCTTCACGATCTTTCTTCCTTGATCGCCATTACAGTCGATTCTAAATTCAGCAAAGTATAACACAGCATCTGTCACTCTACAACAGGCCATGGTGCAAGCTAATATATAAATTTTAGATTTTTATAAGAAAATTTCTGGTAAATTTAGCAAGGAACTCCGCAGAATATTATTGAATTAGTGTACATAGTAAAGATAAATGAAAAGTTGCAATTAATAAAAAGTCTACATTTATTTGTTCCCCCCTCCCCCCTCCTACAAAATTCTGAGTACACCCATGGTGTTCCATTACTAAAGGCATAAATATATAGATTGGGAGTAAGAGAACAGAGTCATAACCAATGTAAGCTGTGAAACGATAATTGCTGCGTTAAATACAATACATGCAGAGGAAAGCCTAAATTTTTTTCTCGCAAACATATTTTTGAAGTATATTTTTCAATTAACGTTACGTAAGTTAACATTTTGTTGACTTAATTAAGAGCTTAGGAAAATTAGCCAAGTATTATTTTAGAAGAATTTTGTCTTTTGGATGTTTAAGTTAAGATGAAATTAATAAAGTTATTAAATGGATCGGTGTTCAAAATCTATTAACCCTTTGTTTTCTCACAAATAAACAACAAAATAAGGCCGTCATTGTTTTTGTTCTCTCTTGCAAATATAATTACAAACTTTCATTTACGTATCATGTCTGTAAAATACATTAAAATAACTAATAACTAATAACTTAATACTAGCAACTTCATTTATCTCAAACCTTAAAAAATTCAATAAACATGGTATGATAGCAATTGTTACAATTTACTCTTTGTTATTTTTGTTTGTAGGCAGTCTTTTATTTGGAGGCAGAAGCTACTACTGGAAACGTAACTTTGTTTAACATTTAAACCACAAGCACATTTATAATTGTAAATATATTTATAACCAAACAATTAAAAATAATGCGATAACAGTTATCTAAACAGTGCTAATATTGAAATACTTCACACACTTCTAAGTGTGTATTTTTGTTTGCGCATTTTAACGAATTATTCACAATTGTTATTAGTCCGTTTGCAAAAGTTTGTATTTTTATAATACTTGGTCGGAAAATAAGTGTTTAGTCCAAGTGATGGTAAGCGTTTACCGTAGCCTACAGACGCCAGCAACACCAGAAGCTTTACAAGCGCGTTGCTGACCCTACACCTCACTCTCATGGGATCTCTGGCCACCTTACTGACTCACTCTTAATGATACGTCATTTGTCTACGATACGAGATATGATGAACATACATACATACATATATAGCCTGTTTAAATTATGACCCACTTTTTAGCTTTGCCAACAAAACACTAAATACACTTACATTTCAGCCTATTACACTCCACTGCTGGACATAGGGTTCCCCAAGCTCGCGCCAAGCATCTCGGTTGCCCGCAATAGTCATCCAGACGCCACAGGCGATCTCACGTAGATCGTCGGTCCAGCGGACCGAAGGACGTCCCACACTGCGCTTACCACACGCGGTCTCCACTCCAGGACACGTCTGCTCTAGCAGCCAACTTCAACTTGCTGATCAGTTGTTTAGCTATGCTAGCTAATAATAACTCATCTTTACGCTTATACGCTTCAGCCTGTAATATCCCACTACTGGGCAGGCCTCTTTCCCAATTCCCCACAACTCGTGTTTAAGACACGCTAATTGGACGAGCGAAGTTTCATTATAAAAGTTTAAAACGCCTTATAATTTCATATTTGTAAATACGCGTACTTATGTTAGTTTTTAGCTGGCAAAAAACTATAGGCGATGTAATTTTCATTAGCCCCTGTAACAGAATGTGCTTTTAGAACAAAAGATTTCATCAAATTAATTTGAAATATTAAACAAAAGGCAAGCGCTAAAATATAGCTCTACGCAACTTTTATATACAACACGTTTATATATAGAGTTATGAAATAAAATTTTGTAATTGTTTATATAAAAACTCAGCATATGCCTTAAGTATAGCTATATAAAATATATATATTAAATTGAAAAAGTATTTAATAGCCATCTCTTATCTATAACGTTTATTCATTATTCACTATGCAATTAATAAAATTCTTGATATGCCGATGGAACACCAGACTTGAAAGTTATAACACGCTATAGCTAGCAGATGGCGCTACACAATATTGACAATGAATAAATTATTCGCTAAATATATGAATACCTAGTTAAAGACGAATTGACACAGGCTATTTTTAATCTTGATTACCGAAACCGTACGAGATTAATCTCACAAGTCGGCAAAACTAGGCTTTACTAACGTCTACAAAAATATTTTTATAATATATAATTTTCTGAGCCCATACGTTATCACGCCACGTCTAATTCAAGCCTTCTTACGTCTCTACTAGCTATTGTGGCCATGTAGCGCATTTGTCTGTACGTGAAGCTTCTAAAATTCTTGGAAAATATACTATATACTTAAGTTTCTAAGAACTAAACTTCTGAAATCTTTTTTTTATACAACTTGGTCGGCAAATAAGCATATGACTCATATGATAGTAAGCGATTACCGTAGCTTATAGAGTCCATTTACCGAGGTAGGCTAGGAAGAAACTAAAGTGGGTGAAACCACACAGCTCAGCTAGTTATAGTTTATTAAATTATCGAGAAATCGTTAGAGTTCGTTTAGTCGCGGTGCTCTAACTATTCGGAAACAATTCAACGAATAACATTGTTGGCACTCGTTCGAAACACCTTATTTGGAAATATTAAATAAGTTAGTACATCACATTAAATTTTACAATGTAAAGAGCGAAATATTAAGAGAACGAGTTACCAGATTGTTGGAGCATATAATAAATTCAATAAATACAATGAATCCACACTAAAAAAATATTTTATTTTTTAACCAAAAATATCTTTTTTCTTCGACGCCATCTTTTCGAATTCCAAATGCTTTCAAAGCATCATTTTTCTTTTTTTTGTCGCACAATGACATATTTTATACAGCCTTAAATTTTTAAATGTTTTTAGACAAAAATGTTTATGTTTTGAAAGAATATACTCTGTTAAAAACAATACTAATAAATCTTCTACATAAATAAAAAATACATAATATCGGAATCATCATTACAGCCTATACAGTCCACTGCTGGACATAGGCCTCCACAAGTTTACGCCAAAAATAACGTGAACTCATGTGTTTTGCCCATAGTCACCACGCTGGGCAGGCGGGTTGGTGACCGCAGTACTGGCTTTGTCGCACCGAAGACGCTGCTGCCCGTCTTCGGCCTGTGTATTTCAAAGACAGCAATTGGATGGTTATCCCGCCATCGGTCGGCTTCTTAAGTTCCAAGGTGGTTGTGGAACCTTGTTATCCCTTAGTCGCCTCTTACGACACCCACGGGAAGAGAGGGGGTGGCTAAATTCTTTAGTGCCGTAGCCACACAGCACGAATATCGGAATGATTGCACCTAATTTAATTTTTCTTTTTTGTATTCGTTGTCGATAAGTTTTGTATTAAAGAAAAAAAAAACGATATATTCATGGAAAAAAATATGGCGTACGATGCTAGTCTGTAATAAATTTAACAACAGAACACTAAAGCCACTTTATCGCCATTGCTATTAATCGTGTATAAGTTTTTATTCGTTTATAATTGTTGTAAATAGTTATTACAGTTTGAAAAATCATTTGAGCGCTGATTAATTGATACGATAGAGTAAAAATAAACACAAAAATAAAAGCAACTCGTAACGGCAAACAACCAAAACAAATGTATAAAAATTACAAACAAAGCAACAACTTTATATAGATACATAAAATACATAAAATAATAAAACAAAGAAATACATAAAAAATAATAAATAAATAATAACAATTAAGTACATAAAATATAAAAGATATTCTTAAATAGATCCTCTTAATATTAAATAGAATTTGACAATCGATACTCCAATATTATAAAGAGGTAAAGAGTCTAACATTGTTTGTTATCTTCGCAAATACTGATCCGATCACGAAAATTATTTCACTAACAGAAAGCTACACTATTCAGGATCAACATAGGCTATATTTTATTGTGATTGAACAAAAAATTCAGTGATAAATCTTATATATAAAATTCTCGTGTTACAATCTTAGTTACGATACACCTCCGAAACGGCTGGACTAATTTTTATGAAATTTGGTGTGAATATTGGGTAGGTCTGAGAATCGGCCAACAACTATTTTTCTTACAGATTTTATAAGGGGGGGGGGGATTAAGGGGGGTTAATAACATACTAGTAGTAGTACATAGTAGCTTAGTAGAGTTTTACTAACTATTAACAATGTCCCTGCCAAATTTCAAGCTTGTAGCATAAAAAATGAAAAACTTTCGTACAAACAAGTAAGAGTACTTAAACTCCTTTAATCCGGCCCGACCGAAAAATCCGGTCTTAGGTGACGTTTACTAAACTATAAACTACCTCGTTGCCAAATTTCATATTTATGAGTCCAGCGGTTTTTAAGATTTCGTGACGAATCAATGACCCAACGATCTTAGATATTTAGATAAAAATTATCATACATTTGAACTGGAATAATACAATATCTATATTATAATGAAGACATATATAATATTTCTTACTAACAAAAATCACAACACAAGCAATATACATTTAACTGCTTCTGTTCTATAAATATCAAAATATTTATAATTAATTTGTATAATTAAAAATAAATTAAAATATTTTCTGTATCTGGCAACATAGGTGCCAAAGTGAAATTATATATACACGAAATATGCCCTTAATTATAATAAAGTAAAGATTAAAATCAATTGAATGGAACATTTATAATACAATTGAATGTCTTTGTCGTACTCTCAATGCCGCCTAAGATAATGATCTATCGCGATTGTTTGAAGATTATCTTATCAGATAGATTTTGATATTGCATGTAATCAATTTTGATATTTTATCTATAACTGGTCATAAAGAAGCGATATGGTTTATCGCTATAAATTTTGTAATTTTATTAAGATTTCCGTTCGAATGTTGACGCCACTTTATCAAAATTAAGCCTCAGATATAATAATACCTAATAGAAAAATCTGGTAACTTCAAAAAAATAATTAGGTATATATACAATTATATTTTCCTCTATTTTTATTTAGAGATTAATATCCAACACGGATAAGTAAAACCCACCATAACATGACTTAAAATTATTAAAACATTAAATGAAAGCAGTTGGAGGTGAAATGCTGATTTTAAGGGAAAGATCTTACATTGGCCTGATGCCCCGTAATATCTCAGAGGTGGCACCTCAAGAAATTGAATCCTGTACATGGGATACAAACCAGACAAAAAGTAAAAGTAAAACGTGAAAAAACAGAAAGAGAGCCAACATCTCTCCTTATATTTATAGCTTCCGAACCTTTTGTAATCGTCATCAATGCGTATATCCTAGCGTCGGATAGAGTCTAACTATGTGGGGGACATAATTATAGATTACTAGCAGTCCCGCGGCTTCGCTCGCGCAAAAATTGACAATATCTACAAAGAGGGGCTAAAGTAGTGCATAGTCATTATCCAGGGCGAGGTGGCGAATGCTAGCGCGACCCCATCTCGCCCCAGCCAGGCCAGGCCAGGACGACTGCTCACACGTGGTGGTTTTTAGTCAGTAGGAGTCTGATATAACCCTCTGGCACCCCCGTGCTGGAATCTATGAAGGATTTTCCCCACGTAAAAAAAGTGCATAGTCATTATATTACATTAATTTAGGACCTCTTTGTATACTACATTTATGGATCAATTTTCATGCACTAGAACTGCTGTGTGCTCGATCACACCTAAGGAACAGTTATGCAAAAATACTCTACCCTTAGGTCTTATCTAACCATTTTTAAATTTTTAAGTAATTACTGTAATAGAGGAAGATGGAAGTTTAGAAATTATTAACTATCTTCCTGCCAAATTTCAAGTTTGTGCTACAAGCGAACATGTCACAACCAACAAAAAATGGAGGACTCTCAAACAAACTTGCTCGACCCCTTAAACTAGTTTAATCTAGTTTTGTCACATAATCCGTTCTTAGTGAACATTTGCTTATTGTAAACTACTAAAGTTCCAATTTTTATGCTAGTTGCACAAAAATTCAGGACTTTTATAAAATCTTTCGAGAGCCATTAGACTATCTCAATGTTCAAAAAAAGAGCATATTCCGTTTAAAATAAGAGTATATGAACGCGCCTGCTAATCCTCTGATGAAGCGGGTGTCTATAGATGTTGCTTTCACTTACCAGGTGAGTCAACTGTCCGCTTGACCCCAATTCTATAAAACAAAAAAAAAAACAAAAAAGTGACTCTGTTGCAAAATCTACTAACTATTATCTATCTTTCAGATTTTAAGTTCATAGCACAAAAAATTAAAGATTTTTTTGAAAAATTCGCAAAACCTTTACTACTTTTCAATGCTGCCTTAATTGCGAAAGGCGTTTTTAGAGGACTTCTACTAATTATTAACTTTCTTTCTGTCAAATATCAAGCTTGTAGCACCAAAAATGAAGGATTTTCATACAAACTTGTGAGCCCTTTGATCCTTTTAATCCGACCCTATCAAAAATCCGTTCGTATTGGACGTCTTATAACTATAAACTTCCTCCTTGCCAAATTTCGTCTTTAAGCGTCCATCAGTTTTGTGAGATATCGTGATGAGTGAATGACTCAAAGTGAAATGAAAATTGAATTGAAAAGCGAATTGATTTCGATTGTAATGAAATTCAAGTTTATCATAAGTATTCGTAGGTAAGTACTTACCTACGTAAAAGTCATTGTAAAAAATATAAACACAGTTTTGCATTTTATTGAGTGGTATTTTCTGTTTGTTTTAATGTAAATCATCAATAAATAATTATCAGACACATGCGAAAGCTTTTTTTCCACAATATTTTTATCTAGAATTTTCACTGTATTTTACTTATACTTGAAGTTACCACAAGCTTTAAAGGTTATTTCAACCAACAAAAACCAGCGAGAAACGAGAAGTTCTAATTCTAAACAATTTCAATAAGTTACAAAATAAAAAAGAGGATACAGTTATCCTGCGAACAGTAGTTTATTGTTTGCAATAAAATCATTTATATTTATTAACTTTTTTTTTAATTCGTTGTATGTTTGGTCAATTTTATCGACTGCTAAAACAATTTAACTCAGACATAAATGTCGGATAAGCTACCAGAGATTCTAAAAATGGGACTTAAACTGACACTCAAGACGTCTTTTCGACGACCTTAATTAATAATCTTCAACTTTTAGTTTCAAAGATAACGCATAGAAGTGACTGACAGATAGGCAGAGTTCAACAGTGAAGGGAAGAATAAACAAAGAATTATTTATCTATTTACAGTCTGACTAATATTATTAAGATCATCTTTTACGCAATTTATTTATCTGATTTCAGACATTTAAGTGAAGAAAAGAATTGTAAATATATCTCTGTTGTCGCTCATTTGTAATCCCACTTACTGAATTCCTTCACCCCATATCTTAATAAAGTATTTAATTAGATAGTTCAGTTGCCTTCAACTTAATAATGTGATTGATGAATTTAATTGTTAACATTCGTTTTTCAACATCAACAACACAAAATTCGAGAGTGCTCATGCACTGAATAGTTTTCAAGTAAGAAGAATTTAAGAAATTGCTCGTAATACGAACACTGTGCTAAAATACCTAGTATAAAATTGAAAACAACATATGTAAATCAGAATACAAATATATATATATATATATTATTCTGATTTTGTATTTTATCAAAATTGTATAATAAAAATGGCAGCGTTATTAGACTATCGTTTCAAAACTTTAATACCAGTTAATCCTATAATCTAGAATATAAGTCATGAACTTTAATTTTTATTGATTAGATAATTTTTAAATTTATTCAGATACTAGCTGACCCCGCAAACGTTTTTTTGCCATATATGTTATTAACCCCCCTAATCTCCCCCCTCTCCCATATAATTTAAGGGTTTAAAAAATAGATGTTGGCCGATTCTCAGACCTACCCGATATTCACACAAAACTTCATAAAAATCGGTCCAGCCGTTTCAGAGGATTATTTTAACTAACATTGTGATGTCACGAGAATTTTATATATCATAACGACATGACGTGTTAAGTTTCTATTAAATTTTTCAAAATTCTAGTCTGAAATGTTGAGTGCCTTATTTATTAGTTAGCGCTCACATTTTTTTGTGTTGTTTATGTTCGAAACACATGTGAGGCGTTCATAATTTTTAAGCTAATGACTAATCTTATCCATGATAATTATTTTGTTAGTAGTTTTGATAATTTCACATAAAGGTGCGATCAGAGTATTTTATTTGTAAATAGATTTCGAATCCCAACATTTATTTAATGTTTGTAATGACACAAAAACATCAAATTCTTATTTCTTGTCATTTTAATCTAGAAAGATTCATAAATACTTATACAGAATTTGAACGAAGATCAGAGTAAATATTGATTTGATTTCAGTTTCAATTCAGTTTTGATTTCAACCACAAATTGTTTTACCTTTTAGAAAAAGCTTTTATGACTATTCAGATCGTTTAAAACAAATTATTTTTTACGTTCATCTATTCGATGATGAATTTCACACCATGTAATAAAAATTAGTAGTTTTATGGGTAAAAATTATATAGGCATTCTATTACAAATATTGTTTTGAATATTTATTAAATTTATACTATTGCAACACTTTAAAAATATATGACGTGTTACAAATATTGTTTTGAATATTTATTAAATTTATAATATTGCAACACTTTTTGAAAATATATGAGTGATATTTTGTGGGGAGAAATGAGATTTAAAAAAAAAATGGACTGGGAGGGTAAGATGTAATTAGAGACAAGACGAATGTGGAACGAGTAGTGAAAGATTATTTCTGTTAAAAAGGAAAACAATATTGTTTTTAATTTAAACATATGTAAATATATGACGATCTAGAAAATATATACAAAAAGTGGCGATTGATACGTGAGTATTATTTGCAAAGTCTTCAATCACTAACAATTCTTTTTAGCTGCTTTCTATGTTTAATCATATACGCTTCATATAATTGTGTTTGCTGGCAAACGAAAAAAAACCGACTTCAATTACATCGACAAGTTACACAACGTAGGTAGACGAAAAAATAGTCAAGTAAATACGTATTAACAAAGATTACTCCAAAATTTGGAATCAGATCCCAATGAAATTTAAATGTGACCACATAATAAACATCGACTTTCGATAAAATGAAAAATCACTGAAATCGGTGCACCCAGTAAAAAGTTATGTACATTTTCGAGGATTTCCCTCGATTTCTCTAGAATTCCATCATCAGATCCTGGTTTCCTTTTCGTGGTACTACATTTAGGATATCTCTTTTCCAACAAAAAAAAAGAATTATCAAAATCGGTTTATAAACAACGAAGTTATCCCCGAACATATATTAAAAAATATATATGTATATTGAAAGAAATTGAAATTACAAACGAAGTTGCTAGTAATTGTAGTACTTAATACATGATAAAAGGATTATAATAGCCAAATAACATTTTGGTAAGCCAAAATTTAACTTTACTAAAAGCTACTTTCTCCTGGGCCACTCCAACAACCATAAAATATAACGTACCTTTATAGCCCTAACTTATTGCATGTTATAAAATTATATTATCATACTGATCTAATCAATATGGCTCGAAATGTACATTTATGAATATATCCAAACAAGATCCACCTGGAATAAATTTGGGCCATTTACATGATTTCGTTAGGCATTTTACTTATTAGGATTATTACTAATATAATAACGAATTCACTACACCATTTTTGACTGACTTTTTTAAAATTACCAGTTATTTATTAAACGTAAGTTATACCGTAGCCTGTAGACATCTGCAACGCCAAGAGAGCCCAAGGAATAAATAAATAATAATAAACGATTCACATTAAACGGACCCCAGTTGGATTGTCTCCTGTGTCAGAGGTCCAAAAATACACACAACACATAAGCACAAACAAGCATACCACGACAAACATGTATGACGATTATGTCTGTCGTGAGCGAGGATCAAACCCTCTACCGCCATCGCAAGTCATAAACCTGTTCAGTTACCGCTGCTCTACCGCATCTTCATATGAAACGGGGAATATTGTTACTGTACTTACCGCTGGAACACATCGCTATTTGAGCATAATATTGTTTGACATAATATTGTTTGTTTGTAACGTATGTTCCTCCCCAGTCGGGCTGCTCAGATTTTAAGCATGATTTTCCCAAGTGTGCTCTACCTCGATAGTATGTGTAAGTATTGTTATTTGTATTTTCTGTCATTCATTAGAACATAAGTAATTTTTGATAAAATAATTGTTTAGCAACAAACTTCGATTGTATTTTTAATTAATTTAAGACTAAACTTAGTTAAATATAAAATATTAAAAATATTTAAAAAAAAATTTCCATCCTAACTTTTTTTTGCTTGCTAAGTTTACATATTTTTGTATAAATACATGAGTAACAGATTTCATGGACTAAAATCGGCTTAATCACTAGCCATGTATATATATATAATAACATTAAAAGGGCCCTGTTCACATATTCTAAACGAAAATTCATAAAGACAACTCAGCGAGAAAGCTGAAAAGAGGACATCAGTCCATTTGTGCAAATAATATTCATATGACGATCTATGCACGAAATCCTACAATCAATTTCCAAGGATTAAAATATAGTATTAATTTATTTTTTATCAGTTCACGTATGAAACAAGCACGCAATATGAGTCGTGCATTATATATTTCTAATCGTAGACATTCGGCATTCCACACATCAGTTCGTCAAGACACAAGCAGCAATGGAACATCGCTGCCTTTTGTATTGTGTTTTAATACTAACTATTTGTTCTCGAGCAATATGTGACGAGTGTGTTGTGTATGACTTTGAACAAGGATTCGAAGACATGTTTAATAATGATATGAGTTTGTGTTCAGGAATGGTAATGTGGAGTGTTGGGAAATATGAAAACTTGGGTATCGTAAGCCCATATACGAATTCAACCAAATACATTTACCCAAGCACTACTTTAAGCTGTACTTCATCATTTATATTTCAAGTAAGGTCATCGGGAGTTGTAGAAGTGAACATTTTTATGGAACCCGAATCGCCTTCCGATCAGATTGCAATTTTTATGCATCGAGTAATACCCAACAGCAACCACCCGGTTGTGGGGAGTTTCATGACCATCGCCTCAGGCAGCAATTTCGTTCGAGGATGGCGAACTGCAGAAATAATTTTGTCAGGATCTGATTTTTACGACGCTTATGTAAGTAAAATATAGGAGTTGTATTCTAGAAGTCTTATTAAAAAAAAATATCATCATCATTATCGAAATAAACATTGCTATAAAATTTATTTAATCCTTATTTTTTAAATTATCTTTGAAAAATATGACATAAATAGATTTTTTTAATTACAGTTAACTCAGTTTATTCTTCAACAGTTTAGTTTGAGAGCTCGCTTTTGTTGATAATTAGAACGCCTAAAAATAGCTTAAAATTTAATTAAAAGGAATATCTTTAGAAATTACATTACGAAGACTTTAGATAACCAATAAAAAAAATACTTCTTTTAATTTGAATTTTTCGTTAACTAATTAATTTTATAATGTTCACACATTAACTTGGTGTAAAATTCAGACAACATGGTTAAAGACGGGAAAATATGTTAAGATTCGGAATCACTGTATTAGGATACATAGTTGTGAAATGGCATCCATCTTAAAAAAATAAAAGTCTAGAATTTTCCGAAACACTTGGGAAAGAAGGGAATTTCGTGGTAGCTTACAAAAATTATATGTCTATCTGTTAATAAACATGTTTCCATTTGTATGTCTTTCCCTAAACAAGTTTTAGTGTAGTATATCCTAATGTTATATAGGTTTAATATAGGAAGAAGGCAAAAACTAGGTAGCTAGTAATAAATAATGAAGACGTGTGTAAATGAATCTGTTACTGCTTTGCTTAACGTAGCTTCAGCTTGTAATATCCCACTGCTGGACATATGCCTTTTTTCTCATATAGGAGAAGGATCAGAGCTTAATTCACCACGCTGCTCCAATACTCCATTGGCTGATATATTCCCTACTATGATTAACGGTCAGGTAGTATCAGGTGTACATGATAACAACTGGGGTTGGTGGCTCAACGTACTCTCCGAGGTATGGTGGGGAGACCAACAAGGACTGCACAAACACCCAGACCATGGCAAACATGTGTATGACCAATACAAATATTTATTATGTGCGAGAATCGTACCCGCAACCGCCAGAGACACAGCCACAAACCAGTGCTGTGACCGTTGCACCAACGCGTCGTCGATCGTTGTTTGATGTAAAATAACTTAAATGTATAGATAGATAGTTTCACATATACACACGCTCGTCTGTTTCGAACGTAGCCAACTTAAGCATATGCTTTAGATAAGAACCGACTGATGATGATAATTGTATTTAAATAGTATAATTTATAAGTGGGCACACCAAGATGAGAATCGAGAATCAAATCCAAAAAAATGCACTGTCACAGCCAACTACGCCAGCGAGCCAATCAACTACTTTAAACTATTTTTGATTATAGCATTAGCAAGTGTTGTAATCTTGCCATTACTAAGGAAACACTCCACGTTTCCGAATGCGCAAAGTAAACGTCTCTTTTTTGAGTTACGGTATTTAGCATGTGTAATAAAATTCCACATACGATAATAAAGTTGTCTAAGAATAAATTTAAAGTTTGTATTGAAAAGAAATTAATAAATAGAGCTTAATAATCGGTGCAAGATTACATAAATGATAAAGACGACTGTGACGCTGTATTTCATGCATGATATTAATTACCTTTGTATGAAAACACAGGTTATATTTTTTTTAAGAGTAACTGTGGATTTTCTTACTGCTTCTTGTCTACAGAATCTGCATTCCAAATCGGTGGTAGATAGATTTTTAAAAATAATTAAAATTTTATTTGTAAAATGACGATTCGATGGTGCTTTTGAAGCCTATTTGAACAAAAATATTTTTTCTCAAATATCCTCAAAAGCGGTATAACTCAACATAATATATCTCTTATCACGGGAGGCACAGAATTATCCCTTTTGCCTTTTAACTGAAATTATTTAATGAATTACGGATTTTAGTGACTTGTATGAAAATCGAGATAATCTATGATTGTTTTAATACTGAATGAATTAAACGAACGTCAAATAATTTATTGTTTTATTTCATTTCAGCTATCCGTACTCGGTATAGGAGCAGCTGGTTCAAAGATACTAGTTGATTCATTCCGATACATCCCACCATCTTACGAAGAAGAATGTGAAATTTATGAAGAACCTGAAACCTATACAACTGTGACAACTGAAACAGAAAACAATTCTACAGCGACAACAATAACAATGTTTGAAACAGAATCTACAACCGATGTTACGGACATTTTTTCTACAGTAACCGATACAACAACTCCAACATATGCTGATTCCACAACAATAATGACGACATTGTCTGAATCGGAATCCACAACCGATTACCCTGAGATTTCTTCGACAGAGCCAACAACAAGCGATGTAACAACGTAAACAGCAACTGATTCCACAACCACAACGACAACATTGTTTGAAACGGAATCCACAACCAATTACCCTGAGCTTTCTTCGATAGAATCATCAACAAGCGATTTGACGACGCAAACAACAACTGACTCCACAACAAGATTAACGACATTGCTTGAAACGGAATCCACAACCGATATTCCTGATTTTTCTTTGACAGAACCTACAGTAACCGATACAACAACTCAAATATATAGTGATCCCACATCAACGATTACAACGTATGAAACGGTATCCACGACTGGTTTTCCTGAAATATCTTCAACGATACCGATATTTTATACAACTCCTACAGACATTGTTTCAACAATAATAGCATCGACATCGTTTGAAAGTGAATCTACAACCGATTATCCTGATATATCTCCGACAGACCCGTCGATAAGTGACGCACCAATTCAAACCACTACTGATGCAACATCCCCGGAAATGCCATTTGAAACTCTCTCTACTCCCATTTATCCTGAAATTTCTTCCACAGAAACATCAGTAACAAATACAACAACTGACACAGAAACTTCTCAAACAATAACAACGTCGACCCCGTTTGAAACAGAATCTACAACTACAACTTATGCTACTACTCCAACTACAGAGCGTCCACAAAACCCAGGTTACAGAGGATTTTGGAATTTATTTACTATAACAATGGTAATTCTAATAATGTTAATCACTTTAATTGTAACTGCCTTAGTATCGTATTATATAGGCAAAAAACGCTCTCGCAGAGATTCTGAACTGACACTACCATACTTTGAAGATCTTCCCCGTTCTGTGACAATACCTAGAGCAACAAAAGTGCGGACAGAATCTGCAACGTTGCGAAAACTAGGTACTATTATTAATATGGAACGAAACGTAACTATTTTTACATGAATATAATAAAACTAATGACGAAAACTAAGACTTAATATGTTTATAAGGATACAGAGGAATAATACTCAATTTAATTTTATGAAATTAAAATAGATTTAAGACATTTTATTTTAATCAGAGCATCATTTAGACTGATGAAAATTATTTTAGATTTTAATTTATATCTATGATATTATTAATCATTTTTTTAAATCTCTTAATTTCTATTTATCGATTATTTTTAACAAAAATATTAGATTTACTGATACAGAATTAAAGATAAATATTAGCAAAATGTTTCCACCAATAGAGCTTGGTATAAGCTTGAACATTTATATAAAGTATCAAATCATTTGTAAAGAAAAAAGGTAATATTTTTAGGGATATTCTTTAGTTAAAGTACGATTTAAAAACGGCTGGTACGTTTAGACTATTTTAATTCATCATCATGCTGGTCATGATATCCATCTCGTATAAACTTGTCGTATATCACTCGAAAGAAATTTGACCTATGACAATCAAGTCATGTCACATCACATCAGCCTATCGCAGTCCACTGCTAGACGTGGGCCTCCCCAAGTTCTCACCAAAAAGCCCAATTTTCCACAATCCTCATCCAGCCTCCAATGGCAACATTATTAAAAAAAGTTAAAAGTATTTAGTTATATATTTGAGGCAGAATCAAGGAGAAAGGAGAAAAAAAAAAGAATTTTACGAGTATGCAAGAAATTTGAAAAGATTGTCGAAATAATTGAGCAAATGTTGAGTAATTATGTCTTAATTACTTTTTTTACTAACACTATAGACTAGACAACTAGGTCGACAAACAAGCGTAGAGGTCACCTGATGGTAAGTGACTATCGTATCCCATGGACACACACTTGGCTGCAACACCTAAAGCATCGCACGCGCGTTGCCCCAATTTCCCCAGGAGCTCTGGTCACCATAGTCACCACAGAAACACGACGCTGCTTGAAAGCAGTATTATTTAGCTGTGATCATCTGTAAGGCTGAGGTACTTCCCCTTTCGGGCTGCTCCATATTTTAAGCAAGATATTTTCTGCTTTGTCCCACCTCAGTTGAACGTTACTAGTTGTAATCAATTCATATGAATATTATATAATATATCATTCACCCAGCTGCCATTCAGCGTGGTGACTATGGGCAACACACATGAGTTCACGCCATCTTTGGCGCGAACTTGTGGAGGCCTATATCCAGCAGTGAACTGTAATAGGCTGAAATGACGTTGATGATGATGAAGATATAATTCACAATTATTTATTTTAAATTTCAGCTCTGACTTCTTATTATTATTGATATTACAAATGAAATTGAATTAAACGAATTTGAGTACAGTAGGATTCAAAAATAATGTTCAGTAAATAAGAAGTTCATACGACAGGTTTCAAACATAATATATAATAAGAAGTTCATATCGAAAACTCACTATGATTAGAAAATTTGTTCGATTTAAAGAAAACAAAAAATTTGTGACAAATGTATAATATATTAGTAACACGGGGTATTATATACGTTTTTCTTTGATCAATGTGAATTCTAAATATTTCGGGACTTACATGCACTGCAAGCATGTTCACGTGTACACTTTTAAAGTGACCATCGAGAGACATAGCAAATATTTCTTTTTACATAGAATTTGTTATAAATAATGTTAATTTATAATTATATTAATTAATTCTTTGTTTAGTTTGTAACTTTTCACAGCTAAATATAGCCATCTTTCTTCACGCGGGAGAAAGGATTTTAAATGTTTTATTATTATTAATATTATTATTTTATTTATTTATTTATTTTTAGAACATACACACACGGTCGTCTGTTCCTATTATAAGCAACTTAATGCTTGTGTTACAGGTAACACCCGACTGTTACTTTATTTTTTTTTCTTTGATAAATAGAAATAGAAATAATACTTATATAAATATATAAATACAAATATTACACCCAGACTTAGGCGGGAATCGAACCCGCAACCCGCGGCACTGAAAGCAGAGCCACTACAAACTGCGCCAACAGGCTAGTCTAGTAGTAGTAGGGTTTATTGTAATTATAATTACTTCATGTATATTGTAAATATCCACGTCTTTAAATTGTTATTTAGTGTTAATACCTTTGCAGCGTTAATCCAGTTTATCTTAAAATTGATAACGATGGCTAAAGGTGTTAATCATATACGTGTAATCAGATTAACGAAAATATTGACCATAATTACAACACATTATGTTATAGTATTTGTCAAACTCTGTGATATTCTTCAAAAGTATTTATTGTAGATTGTAGTAATAAGTTTCAGTATTTGTATTAACAAAGCCTAGTCTAAATAGATTGATTAAAACTGATCAGTTTTTATTTCACTGACGGTTATATTTGGACTACTTAGTAATCATAATGACTGTAATTGTAGCAGTTATCAAAACTAAGTTTTATTAACAATTAAATAATATTGTTAACGTTGCTTTATGTTATTTTCGTAACTATGACAACACGCATTTTGTATGATATTGCATTGTAGTTATGTTAAGTTAAAAAATTATAGATTGTTGTAAAAATAAATCTTAAAATAAGATTTTTCATAATTAGTTACTTTTTTTAAACATTAAAGATAGGTAAAAATAACATCGTTATTAGAATAATAATATTTACACTGTTAACTTACTTGTTTGACGGTTATGAATTAGTTTTTACTCAAAACAATTGAAATTTGGCAACCAGTAAACATAAAAAGTCGACAAATCTTTGCTGAACTATGAGACTTAAGCTTCATAAAATATTCTTTACAAATTCAGAATGAGTTGAAAGAATTAGTTGGAATTTTATGGGAAGAAATCTCTACATAATTAGAATAAATTACAACTTGTACAAATGAACGAAGCAGCTAACCTTACGTACGGTCTGCCTGATGGTAAGCAACTGCAAAGCCTATGAAGGCCTACAACACCATAAGCTTTATAATTGCATTGCTGACCTTACCTACGACCCTCCCCAGAACTTCTGGCTGCCTTATTTACCAGAGAAATACTCGAGAATTGTGCTATTTTTTCTGTGACTTTCTGTAAGATCGAAATACTTTACCGAGTTTCGGCTTAACCCAACAAAAATTGTTATCAAAATGTAGATCAATTTTATTATTACTAGCGAATTATCAAGTAATCTTCGACATGTTAAACATAGCATGACAACAAAATTACTGTGAAAAATCAGGCTGTCAGTAGTTACTAAGCAACCTTTATATCCTAACTAACTTTCTTCTACAATTTTCTTATAGTGTAATACTAAACTTGTTATGAAAAAATATATCTTTACAGATAAGGTTGCTTTGTTGTACTGATAAAAAAAACTTAATTTTTTTATTTGCTGTTACGATTCATAATTCCGTATACAAATAAAAAATGTCTCGTAGTTCTGTATGTCTTCAATAAAAAAGATATACCATAATAAATAATAAATCTTTCAGCAATTTACAGTTATTGGTCGCAAACATTTCTGATGAAATTATACAAATAATATTAAAATTCGTTGCGTGATTTTTAATCTAAACGGTCATAGATAAATGTTTGCAACATAAATATCATGCACTGAAAATTCATAGTTATTATTATAAGTAAATAAACGCTTGAATCTTGGATCCAGAAACACATAACAGAATTACAAACACTGAGACCTCGAGACCAGATTTCTATATTTAGTACCAACAGAAATGTTTTTTTTTTTAAATATATATATCACTAGGTCGGCAAACAAGCGTACGGCTCACCTGATGGTAAGCGATTACCGTAGCTTATAGAAGCCTGCAACACCAGAAGCATCGCAAGTGCGTTGCCGACCCAATCCCCAATCCCCCCCCCCCTCCAGGAGCTCTGTTTTTAATGTGATGTGTCAATAAATATTAATAATAATAAATCTAGCACAATTATAGACATTCCCTCCGCAGATTTAGTAGATGCTGAATAGACTCCGTAGGGACCATATGTAACACAGATAAAAAAAAAAATATTCTTCCATTTTAATTTTCTTACTATATTTCTTCTGGTTTTTCTTTTCCTTCTGATACTTACGGTTGTGCATACATTAGAGTTATTTAGCATAAAAATAAAATCTTTTGGTGTTCAAATACCTGTTTATAAGTAATACTAAAATATAGTATTCGCGTATTCATTTCAAACCATCGACACTGTCGTCATCGAGATATGATTACTTTTATCATTGTACGCATCATAAGTAACTATTTTGTGATTAATTAGATATAGTTTCGTTGCTTAACATTTCAGATATTTTACACATAATAAATATACGAGTATAATTATATTTGCTCGAATGAAAAATAAAACCGACTTCAATAACATATTTAAGTAATATAACGTAGGTAGACAAAACATAGTCAAGTAAATACGCGTTATCAAAGATTACTCAAAAAGTAGTCATCAGATCTCGACCACAAGACAAGCCCTTTCGACTACAACAAGAATCATCAAAATCGGTATACCTAGTGAAAAGTTTAGCTGTATAATACAACGTAGGTCGCCGAAAAAAAAATGTCAAGTAAATACGCATTATTAGATGATATAACTCGAAAAGTACTTGTTAGATCTTAATTAAATTTAAATGAGACCAATAACACGCACCAACTTTCCTAACAGTCCCATGTCACCCAGTCAAGAGTTTTGAGGTAACATAAATTAAAAAATCAAATAAAAAACTACCGAATTGATCACTTACACCTTTTTTAGAAGTTGGTTAAAAATAATAATATACAAAAACAGAGGTGTTTGTTTACAAAGAATAAAAATAAATGCAACATGATGTATACATTTTCGTCAAGTTCCATTCTGCCTTTTCTCTCCGAACCTTATTTATATGGCACGTGTTTTATCCTGTGTTAACAAAAACCAAATTCCTTAGCATGTGTGTAAATCGCTTTAATTGTATTATGATAGAAACATAGTATTTGGAACAGACTTCAAGACAGAATGTACAGTTGGAAATCAGAACCTAAGTCGATTAATTTACTGATATAAAACATATCTATGTGATGACAGAAGCGGTGAATGAGTAACTCTGATATCAGTGTAACACAGTAGTGTAAATTAATTATTAAATAGGGAAAAAACTTGAAGAGCCTTGATTGTAACAAATTTACGACAAGGTTTGTTACATAACGTGTACGTAAACAAATTAATGCATAATGATATTAAATTGATAACAGTTTTTGTGAGTGGTGTTAAAGCTACTGTTGATTTAGTTGATTTATTTATTTATTTAAGCATACTAACAATATACATTGATATAAACACATTAGGTATACAGTAAAGTCCTTAATACATATATTAATAACTAACATGCATAACATTCAATTTTTTTTTCAGCTTGCATAAAACAAAATAAAACTATTAATTACTTTTTAAAAATGGATTACAAAAGAGAATATTATTAAAAGGAAGAAAAAAAAACTATATTATTTGTAAAAATGAAAAATAAGTTTCCTTTTAAATGTATTATAAGGATCACCAAACATGTTAATGCCTGGTAAATTCCTGGTGGTCTTTTGCAAGTTTGTTACAATTCAAACACAGTTTAACCATGGGCTCCTGATTATATACATGCCATACGAGTTTTTGATTGTTAGTTGGTGTTAATTGTACGCATGCTAACTTTTTATTCTGGTCTTGGAAACCATTTCTTGCTCTTATTCCACGATTAAAATATAAAGTAAACAAAGCATTGCACAAGACAGACATCAGATGGGAAATGATTCACCAGAAGAATGAGGATAATTATGTGCAGTCGAGTACCGTTTATAGAAGAAAAGGATCAAGATCACTGTTACACTGGAAATTTTACAGATTGTTATCGCGCCGATTAATCGCAGATACCTAAAGATTAATTTTCATGCATTATTATCATCACGATATAAATGATCACGATCAATAAAAGACACCGTCTCAATCACCTCCGATTGCATTTTGACCAATTTTTTTGTGAATTCATTCGTTCTATTTCTTTTGTAATTGTAAAGCAATATACAATAATTTTTGTTATTATTTTTGTAAAACTTTTCTCATAATCAGTCATGACTTCAGTCCACAGTGTACAGTCAGTACAACAAAAAATTCGTCCATGTGGCATCTCACACAGAACGAGTTAAACAGTCACAAAACTTGGAAATGTTAGAGTATCAACCAAATAATAATAATAATAATAATAATATATTCTTAATTGTACACCAAAATATAAACAAACAGTAGTGACTAAAAAATGTACAAAGGCGATCTTATCGCTGAAGTGCGATTTCTTCCAGATAACCTTTGGGCACAGGACACGATATAGCAGTGTCGGATAGGAACTATACAATATTCTTAAGGATGAATAAAAATAGTGTATTATAGATTCAATAATTCATACGCAATTTCTATTCTTTATTTTTTATAGAGGGTTTGTTCACAGGTTAAACATGTTACCCCATACCAAATATTTTTATTTATAAAAGTATACGTTGTATGTAGAATTTAATATCAATAGAATATTCTTATTTTAATAATAAATTGTACGGTACAGCAGGAAATTTCCTGCTTAATAATATAGAGCAGCCCGACTGGGGTGTTTTCAAGCAGTGTTGTGTTCCTGTGGACACAGCTCCTGCAAGAGGTCGCGATGCTTCTGGTGTTGCTAGCGTCTATAAGCTACGGTAATCGGTTACCATCAGGTGGGCCATACACTTGCTTGCCATGCCAAGCATTGCAAGTGTACCGACCTTACCCACGACCCGCCACAGGCAGGACAGATTAAAGTACCTGTTATTATTGTGAAGTACTTCCGCAGTCAGGTCGCCCCAAATTTCGATCGGAGTATTTTCTTCTATTAAACCACAACAGCTTGATTGTCAAAGTCAGACTGCCCCAAATTTCGAGTGGATTATTTTCTTCTATTAAACCACAATAGCTTGATTGTCAAAAAAGTAAATATAAAAAAAACGAGTGTACTTTAGACCACACGACTGATGTAAAACTTCTTTAATAGCCCCTGCAGTATTATATACGAAACGTAACTCTCTCTCTTTTTATCTTCGCTAACTTATGTCTCCCTCTCAACTTCCGTTCGTCTCGCGCGATCTCACTTTTCGTAAGCGAGACCAACAGCTTAACGTGCTCTCCGAGGCATGGTAGGGAGACCCACAAGGACCGCAGAAACACTCAGACCACGGCAAATGTTTGTCATGTGCGGGGATCCAACCCGCAACCGCCAGCGCAACAGCCACCACCTTTTTCCCAAAGGCCATCGCCGCACCCTCAACTCCCGTAACGTTACTATTTGATAAAATTAATAATAAATTTCTGTCTGTTGCCTATTACGTCATTCAAATAGTGTTTTTAAGTATTATAAAGACGAGAAATAGCGATAATATTTTTAAAATATGCCTGAATTTGATGTATGTGTATATACAATTATTTATTTTATTTTATTAAATTAAATAAATTTCGTACTTTCCTTACATTTGTTTCTATTTACTTATAACATTTTTACTTATTTGCTTATAGTTTCCACAAAGGAGAAGTACGTTATAGTTATATAATAACATTTCTGATGATTCTCTATAAATATTGTCGGTAGTGAAATTGTAATAAAGTCAATTCTACGTATAAATTTATGAGTAAAAATTAATTAACAATAAGTATTAATTTTAAGTTTACTTATTTAAAACACATAACATGATACAAAAGTCCTACTAAATAGTTACTAATAAAAGGCAGTGTCGCTTGAAACAGCGCGCATTACAACGAGCCTCAGCCTGGAGCCCTAACTACCAGCAATCACAGGCTCAAATTGCTAGCGGAGATTTAAGTTTTATAGATATATTTAAAGTGTATCAGATAGGGTAAATAAAATAAAAAATATATAATAAATATAAAATAAATAAATAAATTACTAATGTAACTACTGCCAGTACTAACCACTAATTAAGTCCCAATCAAAACACATTACGTGCATAGGCCCTTGTCTGGCTAAAATAAAGTAATCAAAGTATCATTCTAGATATTATCGTGATAATAACATCTGATTTAATAATTATCATCGTGATAAAAATCAGTAAATATGAAACTAGAGATAGCCTGACAAAAATAACGACCAATAACTGCTAAAAAAAGAACATTCTCGCTTTTCCGCTTGATTTTACACGTGATCGTAGTATCTACATATGATTATAGTATAGACTGTGACGGATCTAATTCTGTACATTAAATATATTTTCAATGGTTATTTTTTTTTTTTATGTCACTAGGTCGGCAAACAAGCGTACGGCTCACCTGATGGTAAGCGATTACCGTAGCTTATAGACGCCTACAACACCAGAAGCGTCGCAAGCGCGCTGCCGACCCAATCCCCAATCCCCCAGGAGCTCTGGTCACCTTACTCACCAACAGGAACACAATACTGCTTGAAAACCGTATTATTTTCAGGGTTCTTACTTTATAAACGATACTGAAGCCAATAGCGTCAAAATTTTTATTTCTTTCTGTTTGTCTCTATCTTGACCGCATACAACGTGAACGTCCCACCTTGACTGTATTTAAATGAAATTAGACACTATTTTACTTCAAACTATGAGCCATGGACATCGCATACTGCTTATCATATTCAACACTATTCTATTGAGAGTGATGATCACAGTTAAAATGAATGTAAAGGCAAAATAGTACAATTTATAATTAAGAACGCCTTGTCCAAATTTCGAGCAAAATTTGAAACTGGCGTACCGAGAATTTTCTAAACATAATGAAAAAAAAAAAGTAAAACTACCATACCATAACGTAACCATTGGTAGATTTTTTTATTTACTGTAACTTTTTATTTACATTCACTATCTACACAACTTCAATTATAGGTAGCAGAGATTTTGGCTAAATCTACTTGAAATTTCCGTATTAAAATCTAAAACATAAAATTATTATCTTCGACGATATTTGAAATTTTACAGCGAAGTTTATACCGATCAAACGTAATTTTCGACCAAATTAATTTGTTCTAGGGCATACCGTTTTAACTCACGCTCGTTATAACATATTAGCTTAACATAATTGACTTAAACTACCCCACTTGACTTTATTAAATAATTTACATAACAATTTTAGAATAATAAAAAAACAAAAGAAGCTCACCTTACAAAAGATCACAGCTAAATAGCAATGAACTCAAGTCGTGTGTCCCTTACTCCTGGGGAGGATCAGCAACGCGCTAGCAATGCTATAATCATCGTCTGATGATCAAAAAATTACTTAGTTTAAGATGGCTTTTAAAACACCATTTACCTTAAATTGATATTAACAAATCACCTTACTTTTCAGTCCGGGTATGGTACGCGGACCTTTGATTAAAAATGAAGTAAAGTTTTCAAAAAATTAATAATAGGTGTTTTGAAGTTTATTTGGAGTCCTAGTTTAATATCATTACAGCCTATACAGTCCACTGCTGGACATAGGCCTCCACAAGTTTACGCCAAAAATAACGTGAACTCATGTGTTTTGCCCATAGTCACCACGCTGGGCAGGCGGGTTGGTGACCGTAGTACTTTACGGTAGGCTTTGTCGCACCAAAGACGCTGCTGCCCGTCTTCGGCCTGTGTATTTCAAAGCCAGCAGTTGGATGGTTATCCCACCATCGGTCGGCTTCTTAAGTTCCAAGATGGTTGTGGAACCTTGTTATCCCTTAGTCGCCTTACGACACCCACGGGAAGAGAGGAGGTGGCTAAATCTTTAGTGCCGTAGCCACACAGCTAGTTTAATATACCATATATCATATATGCCCTACCATATCTACTAACACTCGGTAAAACACGATTTTAATTTAAATCCTGATTTTATGGGAAATCCGAGAGAAAAAGTAGCCTATGTATTGGTCTGAAGATTAGCCCGGACAAACAGACATTAAAAATAACATACAGAAAGTTTTTTTTTTTAATCGTTTGTCTTTTAGTATCGTGTAAATATATGCTCTTGAAAAACAGCTATTTTGAATTCATAGACAGATACTTCAATCTTATTTATAAGTGGAAATATATAAATAAATATATAGGGAGGTTGTGAAGTCAAATGAAGAATTCAAAACAAAAATAATTGTTTAGGCTTTCATTCATGAGAAGATTTATTATTACATATATTTTAAGTTAAAGTTTTATTGTATAAAGTTGCAACACAGTAAATTAGTTTTTTACAACTGGTATCACCGTTCCTGCCCAGGCGTCACTTTACTTGCAAGAGAAAATCGAAGCCATCAAAATGGAGTCGAATAATCTAGCATTCATTTAACAAATTATTCATATTCATTATTCATGTAAGCGCAAACAAATTTTTGGCGACCGTGTTGATTACGAATCTGCAAGATGAACGATTAGAAAATTAAAATCAACAAGAATCACCTATGAAATTTTACATATCAATAATCATAATCAAGATTCAAAATTCAAGATATACTTTAACTACTACTTAGAACCAAAGGCCTGATCCTGAGACAGCAGTCAATTCATTCATTTAATCAGAAGAACAATCATACTTGAAAAAATGATCGGAGGGGGCGGCTACGTCGTGACCTTAGCTTGGTGCGCAGAAGCCATCGTGGACCACGCAGCTTACTAAGATAAGTGCCCTAAATTCCCTAAAATCCTTTTTTCTATCCATTACATTATCCTATACCCAATGCCAGCTTCACTTGAGCAAATTAAATACAAAAATTGCAAGTATTAACATGTACGAAACACGTGTTTTATCTACCTACATCCATTTTGTTAAAAGTTATATTACGTATTAATTTCATTAAAAACAGGGTAAAGCTTTAGATTAGGTAAAACCGAATTTCGGGACCGTGGGGGGATGGGGGGGGAGAGGGTGGGGAACGCTACCCCTGGTACCACTGTCACACCTCGGAACCCCATGGTTATGGAGATATCCATGGTTAAAGTTTTGAGGTTAGAAGAAGAATTTCGAAAGTTAGAGGGAACGCTTGGCTCCGACGCTGCGGGAAGTGCAGCCCTTCCGCCCTTGCGTGCGAAAGCACGCTCACTCATGCTCCGTTCCGCAGCGGAGGCTGGTCGCCTTCGGCGACCAGCCTCAGCCGCTCCTCTACGCATTCGTTCGCGCGCTTTCGCACGGCGGGCGAGGGCTGCCCTCCCTCCGCGCCTCCGCGGCACAAAAAAAACACTCTAGGGGTAGGACAGACCAAGACCACGTGGACAGTGGGGTGCTCCGATTCGGTTTTGGGTATTTTTCGAATTTCTAAACCTATATTCTAGCACGCAATGTTACTAATTTTATTAGAATATTATGTCTGACGCGTTATTTTGTTTAAAAATGTCGTTTTGTCAGTCGTTAAGCGTCAGTTCGTATCGTTTGTTGATCTTGCAATCGAGATCGTTTTTACGTAAATTTGTTCGAAAATAAAATGTGAAAGTTGGTGAATGGAGCATATGAGTGCACTTCCCGCTGCACCGGAGTTAAGGTGGAGTCAGACACGGAGCTCTAAGGTATTGTAATATCTCTGAATCACGTAAAGTTAACCCCAAAACTTCAAACACGATATCTTCGAAACCACGGGGTTTACGCGAAACGCACACTACGGAGGGCTAAAAAACCCACCCTCCCCACCACCCTTTACCCTCCCACCCCCATTTCACCCCATAAATTGGAGGCCACTTAACTAACGAATGACCAATTCTTCTTCTAACCTCAAAACTTTAACCATCGATATCTCCATAACCATGGGGTTCCGAGGTGTGATAGTGGTACCAGGGGTAGTGTTCCCCACCCTCCCCTCCCCCATCCCCCTACGGTCCCGAAATTCGGTTTTACCTAATCTAGATCTTAGCCAAAAACAGTTATGAATCAACATTTTTAGACGTAAAATATTTAATTATTTAATAAAACCATAGTAAAACTAACAAAGAATTATTCAATAAAGTAAATTTAATCTTTAAGTTGCAGTAAAAAGTTACTTATTATAACAATAGATGAACAGTATTATATTTTTGTTATTTTTATATACGAGTTATACGAATTAATGTAAAATTGTAATACGAATTAACGTAATAGTGTTGACGGGAAATCATATTAATTTATTCGCCGAATACTTCAGGATTTTCGAATGCTGCGCGTACGCTTGACGCTGGCCGACCGGTGCAGCTAGTGGATCAGCTGAGCGGTAACCAGTGCTTGCTGAGAACATTTTTTTTTTGTTTACGAGCGGAGTCCTGAGCATCGTCGAATTGAGGAGCGTGAGACATTATTATTATTTTTTAACTACCTACTTAATTTACTTTCGATTTCCCTATTCACTTCTTTGCATTTAGATATATTTTTTTTCTTTCATAATCACTTCACTTTATTTGAATTAAGTATTTGTATTAATTTTGTAATAGTTATAAATTTAAATAACCACAATGACCGAAGCTAGTAGTGTCTCAACAGTTAATGCAAAGGAGTTGAAGGATCTATGTGTAAGACGTAGTTCTGTAAAAGGCCGTATTACTAAATTTAAAACTTATTTGAATTCTATTTCCTCGATTAGTTTGACGTCGCTTCAGATAGGCGAATTACAATTGAAGGTAGATAGAATTAAAAAATTGTCAGATGATTTTGATATGCTACAATCACGAATAGAAGTACTTAATTTTGAGAATATGACCAGTGAGCTTATCGAGCGTGATAATATTGAACAGGATTTTTGTATTACTATTGCAACGGGGTTACAAATAATTCAGAATAATCAGAAAGACACAAGTAACACTAGCTCGCCGCGCGAAGATCAAACTATTCTTGAACATTCTTGTTGTAATCATGATCGTCACGAGGTCAACTTTAAGCTTCCACAAATTCAGATTTCCAAATTTGATGGGTCTTATTTCAGATGGTTAGATTTTCGGGATTCATTTTTATCACTAGTACATAACAATAATCGACTTCAGGCAATTCATAAATTTCATTATTTGGTATCATATTTGGAGGGGGATGCTGCACGTATAGTTTCTAATATTGAAATATCCGAGGCAAATTATAACGATGCTTGGCTTTTGCTTTGTGAACGTTATGATAACAAAAAACAACTTATAGCTCATCACCTCAGTGCTCTTTTTAACATAAATACAGTGGCTCGTGAATCAGAAAGATCACTTAGATTTTTGGTAGATCATGTAACAAAAAACCTTCGTGCTTTAGCTACTTTAGGCGAACCTACTGACAAGTGGGACACGCTCATTATTCATATGGTATCCTCAAAATTAGACAATGTTACTATGGTTAAGTGGCAGGAATATCGTAATACATTGGATGATGTACCCACACTTAAACAATTTCATAAATTCTTATCCGATCGTTCAGATGTTCTCGAAAGTTTAAATCGAAATAAACCAGATAAAATATTGTCTCAGTCACGACCTGCAATTCCATTAATTCGTAAAAATAATTTTGGCGAACGACAATTGAAATCTTTTGCAGCCACAAGTCAAATAAATTATCGCTGTGTTCTATGCAAAGGAGATCACCGAATATATAATTATCCTATATTTTTAAGCAAAAATGTTGAAGAACGCAAAATTGAAGTTTCTAAGTTAAACTTGTGTCCTAATTGCTTAAGATTTGGGCATTCAATTCGTGAATGCCACTTAGGACCTTGCCGTGAGTGTAATAAGAGACACAATACTCTTTTGCACATCACCAAAAACAAAACTAGTTCTAAAATTCCTACAGTAGAAAACGATACTGATTTCAGTAATAATCATTCATTAGCAAATTTTTCTAAACAAAACTTTAATCAAATCATATTGTCTACAGCATTAATCAATGTAACAAATCCTAATACAAATCAAAGCAAAACAGTCCGCGCACTGCTGGACTGCGGCAGCCAATCTTCATTTATTACTCAATCTCTTAAACAATCATTGTCGCTAGATTCAAATCCAATCCATACAATCAACGTTATAGGCATAGGAAACAACTCTTGTGATAAAGTCACAGAGTCATGCAATTTGAAATTCAATTCATTAGTTAACAAAGATTTTAGTATTTCACTTTCATGTTTAGTACTAAAGAATCTTTCAGGAGAAATCCCTATTCAATCCATCAATATTCAGCAATTCAAATTACCAAAAAACATTCAGTTAGCAGACCCGACCTTTGATCAACCCGCACCAGTAGAAATCATTATTGGTGCCGATATATTTTGGGACATCTTAGGCTCTGAGCAGAAGTCTCTGGGCCCTAATAATCCTAAACTAAGAAGTTCCAAGCTAGGGTGGCTGATCGGAGGCCCTATCTCTACCTCTACTCATAATATTCATAAAAGCAATAATAATCAGTGTCTGTCTAGCCTATCTTACTTCAACAAAATTGATTCACAATTATCTAAATTTTGGGAATTAGAATCAGTTCCTCAAGACCCAATATTATCTGATGCAGATAAAGAATGTGAAAACCATTTTATTCGTCATACATACCGTCTCCCCACGGGTAGATTCTGTGTTAGGCTCCCATTAGCTAATACACCCGATGTGTTGGGCGATTCTTATACACTAGCGAAAAGGCGTTTCCTTAATTTAGAAAAGCGATTAAATAAGAAACCAGAAATGAAATCACAATATAGCAATTTTATTCATGAATATGTACAGTTAGGCCATCTGGAAAAAATATCAACATTAAATCTAGGTACATCATATTTTTTATGCCATCATGCTGTATTTAAAGCTAACAGCGAATCAACAAAATTACGAGTAGTTTTTGATGGGTCGGCACGCACTTCCTCAGGTCTATCTGTAAATGACATACAGTTAAAGGGCCCAAATATTCAAGACTCTCTTTTTTCCATTTTGATTAGAGCCCGACAGTATAAATATCTCTTGACAGGGGACATAGAAAAAATGTACCGCCAGATTCTCCTTCATGAAGAGGATCGTAATCTGCAGCTCATACTGTGGAGAGAAGATGAGTCAAAACCTTTAGAAACGTATCGATTAAATACTGTCACTTACGGGTTTAAAAGTGCCAGCTATTTGAGTACTCGGTGCCTTTGGCAACTAGGGGAGGAATGCGATGACGATCTCATAAAAACAATCATTCAACACGACTTTTACGTTGATGACCTAATAACTGGTGCAGATGAAGAAGACACCCTTCTCTATATACAGAAGTTCGCAGTTGAAGCACTTAGGAAGGGATGTTTTAATTTAAGAAAATTTAGATCAAATTCAAAGGCAATTTATCAGTCTGATGTAGTTGATTCAAAGGATAATTTAAGCATTAGTAATTCATTAAATACGTTAGGGTTAGGTTGGAATTCCAACACAGATAATTTGCATGTTTCTATACAGATACCTTCAAGTAATGTGTTAACCAAAAGATTCATATTATCTTCATCATTTAAAATTTTTGATCCTCTTGAGTTATTGAGTCCATGCATAATCAAACCTAAATTATTATTACAACTTTTATGGACTGAAAAACTAACTTGGGACGAACCAGTCTCCGATCATTTTAATTTCGAATGGAAAAAATTTGCTGATAATTTGCATTGTTTAAAATCACTAGACATACCTAGACGCACACTTTGTGATTCACCATCATCCATTGAACTGCATTCTTTCAGCGATGCATCTCAGTCTGCATATGGGGCGTGCCTATATATGCGATCCCTTGACTCTCTAGGTAATGTTACCGTTTCTTTATTATGTGGAAAGTCCAAAGTGGCGCCAATAAAACCAATGACAATACCACGGCTTGAGCTGTGCGCCGCCTTATTGTCTGCAAGACTGGTAAAAACAACTATTGATTCTTTAAGATATCAAAATGTACGTCTTATTCATTGGTGGGACTCTAGTGTTGTCCTTGGGTGGCTCCGAGCCAACTTCAGTAATTTAAAAACTTTCGTAGCCAACCGAATTGTTGAAATTTGCGAGTTAACAGATGCTAATTCTTGGCGTTATGTTCCATCCTCTGAGAACCCTGCTGATCTTATATCAAGAGGAGTACAACCCAACGAAATTGTTAATATGTCATTGTGGTGGTCAGGGCCTTCATTTCTTTTAAAACCAGAGTGTGAATGGCCACAATTAATTAAAAATTCAGATTCTATTTTACCGGAGATAAAATCACATACAGCTACAATAAATTCAATGGATCCAGTCATAAATATAGAAAATTACTCTAAGCTTAATAAATTAAAACGCATAGTTGCATATGTAAAGCGATTTCTTTATAACATAAAAAATCCTAAAAATAAAATAGTCAGTAAACTTACAATTGAAGAATTGAATGATTCATTTTATTATTTATGTATAACAGCTCAAAAACAGCTATTTCCACTAGAATATCATTCGCTAACTAAAAACAAATTTATAAATTCTAAGTCAACCATTTTATCTTTGTCTCCATTTATTGATGCAAACGGTTTAATTAGAGTCGGTGGTCGCATAGATGCTTCTAATTTAAGCTATGATAGAAAGCACCCAATACTTTTACATGCCTCTCATCATCTTACCAAGCTCATTTTTGAAGATTGTCATTTACGAAATTTACACGCAGGCCCACAATTACTGCTCGCTTCTGTACGGGATCAGATATGGCCTATCAATGGTCGACGCCTAGCTAGAAGCACAGTTCAAAAGTGCATCACATGCAGACGGCTGCGAGGTAAAACTCTAAGTCCATTCATGGGAACTTTGCCATCACAACGTGTTACAGTCGATTTTCCGTTTCGTACTGTAGGCATCGACTTCGCGGGTCCATTCATGATACTAAATAGACGGGGTCGCGGAGCTCGGCTTGTAAAATGTTATTTGTGTCTATTCATTTGCCTTCGCTACAAATGCATACATTTAGAAGCCGTCAGCGATTTAACCAAAGACGCATTCATAATGACTTTACGCCGTTTTATTGCCAGGCGTGGTAAGCCGCTGGAAATATTTTGTGACAATGGTCGCAATTTTGTAGGAGCAGCTAAAGAAATTGCTATTTTTTTTAAAATCCTATTCTGATTCAGTGTTAGATTTTGCGATTGGAGAGGAAATAAAATTCAAATTCTCACCATCTTATGCTCCTCATTTCGGCGGTGTCTGGGAGGCCGGCGTAAAATCGGCTAAATACCATGTTAAACGTGTTATGGGTAACACCCACTTAACTTTCGAAGAGATAAGCACACTATTTGCACAAGTGGAAGGTATCCTTAACAGTCGCCCGTTGTGTCCTTTGTCCTCTAGTCCTAACGATTTTCTTCCCCTCTCTCCAGGGCACTTTCTTATTGGACGACCAATCACTGCATTACCTGCACCTGAGCTAGTGGAACAGAAGACGACCGCACTCCAACGATATGCTCGTCTTGAACAAATAAGGCAACATTTCTGGCAGCGCTGGCACAAAGAATACATCTCGGAACTGCAACAACGCTCCAAGTGGCGAACAAAGTATGGACCAGCTTTGAAGATTGGAGATTTGGTCCTACTTCAAGAGGAAAACTTGCCTCCCTTATGCTGGCGTCTTGGACGAGTTGCTCGTCTCTACCATGGACCTGATGGTGTGGCACGAGTGGCTGATGTTAACACAACCAGGGGCTGCCTTAGAAGACCCCTCACCCGCATCTGCCCACTTTTGGACGACGAATCTGTTGAAAGGAAATCATTCAACGCGGGGGAGGATGTTTAGGCTTTCATTCATGAGAAGATTTATTATTACATATATTTTAAGTTAAAGTTTTATTGTATAAAGTTGCAACACAGTAAATTAGTTTTTTACAACTGGTATCACCGTTCCTGCCCAGGCGTCACTTTACTTGCAAGAGAAAATCGAAGCCATCAAAATGGAGTCGAATAATCTAGCATTCATTTAACAAATTATTCATATTCATTATTCATGTAAGCGCAAACAATAATAAATACTGAGCTCGTACAATCTTCTATTAATCATGTTTTTGTGTTCGATTTTTGCGACTATCCCTTAACAAATTTTGTAAAAAATGGTACGTACTCGACCATGAAAATTCGACTCGCTCTGAAGAGATATTTATTTATTATTTTAACAAAAACATTTTGACGTTATAATATCATTAAGAATCGATTAAGAATCGATTATATTTATTATCGATTGTATATCGATATTATAGATTATCTTAAGAATCGATTTTCATATAAGGCCGGTATGAAAAAAATATGAGTAAAACCTACTGAGCGAATGACCTCATTGCGTTTCTCGTAACGCCATCTATCGAAACCCTATTGAAACGATGATGTTTTCTAATAGATGGCGTTGATTTATTCGTTTATTTACCACTTTATATGATATCTATCTTTTTCTTAGACTTCTTATACTTTCGTGATTATATAGACAACCGATCTGAAGGAGTAAATTCCAGTCGTGCGTCGGAGCTGACACACATACTTTTTTTATTTCAAAAGTTTAGGTTTTCGATATTACATATACGTAAATGAAAATACATATCTACACTTTTTATTATGTATGATTATAATGGTTGTAAAACTAACTTCTTTAAGCGGTAATATACAAAACTTAACGTCAAGACTTTAATAAAGATGTGACGAGTACTTTTGAGTTATCTCTGAAAGTGCGTATTTACTTGACTATTTTTTCGTCGTTATACGTTGTATTACTTGTCAATATAATTGAAGCCGGTTCTTTTACTGTTTGCTAGCACAATTAAAAATTTCCAAACAATCTGTAAAACTTGACAAAATCATGACATTATTTTACATATTGCGAATTAGACTAACATTATTTTAAATATAGTTAGAATATAAATTAGGTATTATAGTCAGGTAGATTTTACAAATCAACAAGTGTAATAAAAACACGATCAACGCAAAATGTATGTATTTACATGGATAGAAAAAAAAAATTTGGTTCAAACAATTCACCTATACATCCCACACCTGAACGGGGGCCTAGGCATAACTTAAATAAAATATATTTTGCTAAAGTTGTGACTGTCTCTGTGGAATCCTATTTAGTAGGTAATGTTTTGACGTTAAAGGGTTTTTATTTTGAAATTAAAACGTTAATATGTATATTTATAAAAAAAATAACCTGAGATTCTTTTTTCTATCACTAATTCTACTCGTTTTCTCAAACTTTCAATATCACATATCATGTTTCATTCATTCGAATACTATATTTTACAAATAATTTATATATGTTTTTGATAAAAATCACGATAATAACTTTATCGACAAAAACGTGCAGTTGATTGTCGCATTATAATAAATTCTCTAATTAATTATTTTTGTATAGTTGAAAAATGTTATGCTAGTGACACCTGTTGTAAAATGACTGAACTAATTCAATATTAATAAAAATCCAATTATCTTTTACTCAGTATTCATAGATGGCGTTAACACTGCTGCTACAAATTGCATAAAAATATGCATGAATTCGCTTTCCGCGTTTTTGTGGTACTGGTTGTGGTTTACTTTTTACCTTCTGCTAGTAATTTTTTAGTGAAGTTAAATCTTACCTATAAAAGTATTGTACGCACATCTTCCGAAAAATTGCATAAAATTTATAAAGTCGTTAAAAATTGCTATATCATTCAAAGATTTTTTAATAGAAAGCATTGTTATGAAATAATTAGCAGTTGGCTGCGGCTTCGCTCGCATAGAAATTGATAAAATTTACAAAGTGGGGCTAAAGTAGTGTATAACCATTATACTACAACAATGCATGCCCTCTTTGTACAACATTTATTTTCCACTTTTTCCATCTCCCATTTCAATCTCCCATTAGGTTTCTCAAATCTTTTTTACGTACTTTCAGTAATAACTAATACGAAATAATATTCTATTTTACTATCCTATAGAATTTACGTAAACGCTGGGATACTTATTTATGTTAATGCATTCAAAACCCTACAATAAAAATTTCGTGATTATAAAATTTCTGCCTCCGGTAAACAGAAAAATTATATGTATATTATTAAGGCGTCAAAATTACATTAAGAGTAAAAAATTACATTTGATTATTTATTTATCTTCAATCAATACTTCGGTATCTAGTCTAAAATAAAGGATAGTCTTTATGCAAAAATAAGACGCACTTTCGTACTGTTATACCTAGGTTTAATTCGCGGATAGTGCTGACGCCGCTATTTTAATTACTTTAAATATTTCATTTTCCATACGGTCGAGTCAGTTGCCGTTTACCATCCAGCGCGTCACTATACATATTTTTTTTACCCAAAAAAGGAAAGTGAGGTGTTTCTAGGGACAGTTACTGTAAGTGTTTGGACTATTTAATAAATTTTATCAATATTTAACCAGTTGTGTGTCTATTCAAAAAGACTACCGGGAGGTGCCGCGTAACAATTGGTGTCAGAAGCGGGATGTCGTAAGTGGTTTTCTGTGTAAAACCCTGACATCCGAACCCTGGCACCCAGGTACGTCATTAGACATTACACAAGGTCACAGGCCCCACGTTGCCGTGCCTACATCAGATATACGTCTCAGGCCCCACGAGCCGAGGCAGGTCCACCAAACACACGGAACTTCTAGCAGATCTACAGCCCCACGCTGCTGAGACTGCGTCCCAGCAGAAGAACCCTCACCAGGCAACCACACCATCATCTACATTTTACATACACGTCGCTATATTGCAACGTGACGCGTTAGCTGCAATACGACTCACAGAGCCACCACGTGTCCGAGTTCCGGCCCCGCAACGTCATCAACACGTGTCACGTTTCCCAGCAGATATGATCGCGCTTGCTGTTTCATTGTGAGTTTTCTATTTTACTAAAAGCCTAAAAGTGAATAAGTGCTAGTGATCAGTGATTCTTTCCCAGAAGATTAATATATCTTAACCTTTTTTTTTAATAAACCTTAAATTCAGTAACAAGCTTAGTATATTTATAGAGTCACGTATATACAACTTCTACAAAAATCTATTTACATTTTCACTAAAATTACTGTTATTTTTAATTGAATGCCTCCTAAAAAGGAAAAGACTGTAATTGAAGAAGCTCGCTCTGATTCCGACAGCAATTATTCAGATCCATCTTTAAAGTTCTCAAAACCGAAAATGGCTGAGAAGATAACTCTATCTATTCTTACCAAATTTATAAAACCTTATAATGGTGATCGCGAATCTTTGCCAGCTTTTCTCACAAACTGCGAAAATGCTATTTCTCTCGCAACCGCTGACCAACAGAATGTGCTTTGTAAATACATTATATCCCAGCTTGAAGGCAAGGCTCAAATGGCTTGCTGTCTTAAAACATTTAATAAATGGTCCGAAATAAAATCATTTTTAAAAGTCACGTTTGGTGAGAAAAAGCATTCTACGCATCTTTTAATTGATCTACAGAATTGTAAGCAAAATTCAACAGAAGATGTCACGCAATATTCATTAAGAATTGAGTCTTGTCTAACACGATTACTATCTGATATACATTACAGCTGCGAAAACTCAAATGAGTTAATAGGAAGGTTAGCTGCTATGGAGGATTTGGCATTGAATACTTTTTTATTAGGGATTAATTCAAATTTATCGCAAATTGTACGCTGTCGCAATCCCAAGACACTATCTGAGGCTATCACACTTGCTATTGAGGAAGAAAAGCTTTTAAACCTAACCAAAATTTCTCAACAACCTTCTAAATATTGTTCATTTTGCCACAGATCAGGTCATAACACCTCTGTATGTTTTAAAAACCAAAAACCTAATTTTACTAAATCTAACAATTTTCAAAAAACATTTCATCTACAAAATCCTCCAATTTTAAGTCGACCTTATAAACTTAATTCTAATTATAATAATAAATATTGTGTTTATTGTAAAAACAAGGGTCATGTTATAAACGAATGTCGCAAACGCGAATATAACAATAGCCGCCGCACACCGCAACCCGATTCTTCTCAGATTGCACAAAGCAACGCCACGGGTTCACGTGCACCGAATAACGATTCGCGCGTGCACCATTGTGATAATATTGATCGATGTAATAATTCTTTTAACGAAAACGATTTAAAACTAAATCAGATTTCGGCCTCGTGCCAGTCGAAATCGTCGGCTATAAATGGCACAAATTCCATTTTCGATTCTCTATCATCTCAGCCTCCCCGCGAAGTAGGCCTGAGTCATATCATTTCGAATACTATTCCTAATTCTTATAAATTAAATGCATCTCAGTCCCAGCCGCTGAGTCCCACTGAATCTCATAAATTAAATGCATCTCAGTCCTAGCCGCTGAGTCTCACTGAATCTCATAAATTAAATGCATCTCAGTCCTAGCCGCTGAGTCTCACTGAATCTCATAAATTAAATGCATCTCAGTCCCAGCCGCTGAGTCTCACTGAATCTCATAAATTAAATGCATCTCAGTCCTAGCCGCTGAGTCTCACTGAATCTCATAAATTAAATGCATCTCAGTCCTAGCCGCTGAGTCTCACTGAATCTCATAAATTAAATGCATCTCAGTCCTAGCCGCTGAGTCTCACTGAATCTCATAAATTAAATGCATCTCAGTCCCAGCCGCTGAGTCTCACTGAATCTTATAAATTAAATGCATCTCAGTCCCAGCCGCTGAGTCTCACTGAATCTTATAATACTAAGTCTCTTAAATCTCATAATTCTAATTTTATTCTTTTCAGGTTAATAATTCACCAAAGTGTTGGAGAAAGCAAGGTTACTTCCATTGTTCATAGCCCAGGGATCTACTTTGATCCTAGTATTTCTATTAATTTTTATAATAATTATTGGCAAATCGTCACTCATGTTGATGTCGTCACCTATAAACCTCACCTTGATAGCATTGAAAGCATTTTACTTAAAACAACGACTTTGTGTTCTAAAATACGTTCTAAAGATTTGATTGATTGTAAAGATATTGAAGATTCTATACAAAACTTATTACAAACAAACTATGCTAAGCTCGATTCTCTCTCTCATATAATATCGAATAACTCTTCCAAGACTAAAAGGTCACTAGAATTCGGTGGAGAAATTCTTAAATTCTTTTTCGGTACATTAGACGCCGATGATGCCCGGAAATATGATGCCGCTATCGAAATCTGCCAGAAAAGCGAATCTGAATTATTTCACTTAATGAAAGAAAACATACACGTCATAAAATCAAGCTTAAATACTTTTAATTCTACTATTCGAAGACTAAACCAAAACGAAATTAAATTAAATTCCCATATAACTATACTAAATGATATTCTTTCTCAAGTTACAAAGCAAAATGATAACTTATACTACGTAACGCGAATAAATAGTCTTATCAATCTAATTGAAAGCTCCCTGATAACAATTTCTAATTCCTTAGACGTAATCCTTAATTCCATTTTATTTTCAAAAGCAAATATTTTACACCCTTCAGTTTTGAGCCCTTTTTACTTGTATAATGAATTAAAGATTCATAGTAATTTTATTGATAAGCGTACAGTTTTTCCTGTAGCTCTATCACTTGAAAACATTAACACAATAATCGATGTATCAAAGCTAACATGTTTCTATTATAACAAAAAGATTATTTTTATATTAGAAATACCATTAATATACCCAGAGAAATACATTGTTTACAAAAATATTCCTTTACCGACTCCACACGATAAAAATGCTAACACGTTTTCTTTAATTCAACCGACTAAAGCTTATATTGCAGTAACAGATGATAAGCTCAGTTACGTCTTGTTAGATAACTTAAACAATTGTAAGTTGATAAACGATGAGTATTCTATATGCCCTATGCTCAGCATTTATTCGAGTATAAATAATCCTTGTTGTGAAAGTAAATTGTTAACAGAAGTAGTCCTATCAATGCCACCTGAATGTAATCATAAAATTTTGTATGGTGATGTCGATATTTGGCAAACGCTTAGTAATAATAAGTGGATATTTGTTCAATCTAAACCATGTAAATTAACTGTTAAATGTAATGGAAATTTGTTTGATTATTCCATAATAGGAACTGGAATTGTCAAATTGACAGATGACTGTATTGGTTATTCAAAAATTAAGCAACTATTACCGTCTATTTCGAAAAAATTGTACATTAAGAGCAGCAACATAAATATTAACTTTAACATACTAGATGATGAGTGTTGTAAAAAGGAAAAATTTAATCATACTTTGCCTCATTTGTTGCCTATTAGTTTATCAAATATTAATTTAGAAAGTTTGCAGTATTCATCTCATAAACTAGATTATCTAGAAAATGAAATAAATAAAGCTCAAGAACAGTCTCATTTTATACGCTACGGAAATTTGTATTCGGTGTTTACATATATTTTAATGGTTTTAGCAGTTTTATTTATTATATACAAATTCTTTAAATGTTTTTGTTCTAGAAAGAGAAGTAGAATGTATTGTATAAATATATACAAAAAATGTAATAATGAACGAAGGCATCAGACCAAAGTTACTAACTCTATTGAGATGTCAGATATCTCAAGTGATGATAAATCCTTAAATTCTTTACCCGATACAAGAGAAAATGTAATGAAACTCTCAAATCGTAATGTATCCAATTTCTAAATAAATGTTTTTTATACTAATTCGAAATATTAAACTAATGTCTTAAGATTATCAATGTACTATCTCTTACACTATTCATTATACTAATTCTTATAATAAATAATAATCTTTACTCTAAGATAAACACACTTAGATACTTATAAAAGTTTGTTATGATTTTTTTTTTATGAATTTCGGCAATTTTTGACAATTTTATAAATTTTATGATTTTTGTGAATTTTATTAAATTTATATTTTCTTTGAGAATTGTTTGTGTGTAGAATAGACTAACATTAGTCATATAAGTTAAAATGTTACTAACACATATGGATGAATTTTCTGAAACAAACTTATTATTATAATTATCTTATTATTATAATTTTATAATAAAATGTCAAATTCTTAATTATTGATGATAATATTAACATTGTTAAAATTTTAGCTAAGCAGCTCTCTTATTGTTTAATGATAAATTTTATTTTTTTTTAATTCCAATTAATTAATATTTTGGTAAAAATTTGTAAAACGCTCATTTTCCTTTCTGACCTTTTCGATTTTAGTCGCGTCTCAATTCCGCTTCATCTTTAAAGATAAAGCTCCATCAAAAGGGGGGAGATGTTATACCTAGGTTTAATTCGCGGATAGTGCTGACGCCGCTATTTTAATTACTTTAAATATTTCATTTTCCATACGGTCGAGTCAGTTGCCGTTTACCATCCAGCGCGTCACTATACATATTTTTTTTACCCAAAAAAGGAAAGTGAGGTGTTTCTAGGGACAGTTACTGTAAGTGTTTGGACTATTTAATAAATTTTATCAATATTTAACCAGTTGTGTGTCTATTCAAAAAGACTACCGGGAGGTGCCGCGTAACAGTACGAAACGTCAATGATTTTGTTGTGAGTGGTTTTCCTTCAATTCCAAAAATGCAGATCAAACGTCTATGGAAAAAGTTACTTACTTATTACTGACTCCAGAAACAACAGATTTCCATTTAAATTTTATTCCCTTTTTCACCCACTTAAGGTTAGAATTTTCACAAAAACTAAAACAAGTTTTAACTCATTTTTAATTAACTAAGAACTAAAATTTGATGTTTTAAGCGACAAAAGTGACGAATTTCTCATTTAAACTTTCAATGCCTATTATATCGCAAAATTAGTTCAATTAGTAGACGTTTATTGACTATTTACAATCTCTCAGTTAAATTTCAAGTTTATAGAAAAAAATGAAGGACTTTCATACAACAAGTTTGTAGAAAAAGGGCCCTTAGACTCCTTTAATCGGCCCTATCGAAAAAATCCTTGCTCAGCGGACGTTTAACTAACGCCTGACAAATTTTATTTTTATTCGTTAACTGTTTTTTAGATTTCGTGTTAAGTCAATGGCCTAAAGATTTTATATATTTGGAAGATGTACTTAGACTTTGTTGACATATGGCATCATAGGAAATATCTTTCTCAAAATCTGTAACACTCTAACTTGGGAAGTACCATATAACATTACATATTTATGTCTGTCTATTCATTAACCTCATATACAATTTTATTGGATTAACTTGTTAGGTATATTATATTTATGACGTCAATATTTTATCAAACCTGTAATTATACTACATACTTTCAAGGGTTTATTGTTATCGGAGAATCAGTTAAAACTAAATAACGATAAGATACATACATGCAGTATAAGTGTTGACAACAAACGAAAAGTGAAATAATGCAATGATTAAATTTAAAATTGTTATTGTATTTAATTTATTATTAAATGTAACTCTGCAACAACAGGTAAATTTCAATTACATGTTCAGTGAAATACATTGTGGATCACAATCCTAAGGGTTTTCTTTGTAATAAACCTTTGAGACCCCTCCAACATTAAAGGGAAAGTCAAAGTGTATTCAAAATAGTTTGAAAAATTGTGTCTCAGTGGCTTTACCTCTCTACTAAGATAGACATGTCGTATTCTCAGATCGTCATGGATTCAATACAGATGAAATTTTGTTAACAACAGTTTTGAAAAAAAATATTCTTCAATGGATTCTTGACAAGATATATAAGTAGAATAAAAAACATGTCGAAAAGCAGAATCAACCTGTTTTTTATCCCAAAGATATTTCTGTCGGATATATATGTATAAATATTTAGACTTTTACTATTAAAGTATTGTAATACGATAACAAAAAATCATTTTTCTGTTTGTCCTTGTGTTATATAATACTGTATTGAGGATGACACACACCTACCTACCGACCTACATAAACCTCCTCTCCTCTTCCGTCCGAACATTCATTGCGAGCAGACGTGTTTTGAGTATTATTAAGAAATCCTTCTTGTCTATATGCAAAGTTCGCCCGTAATTTCTTGCGCAGTGATATCCTTATTGCTTAAAACCCCAATAAGTGAAAAAACATCAAGCTTGAAATTCTTACTGCCATCCCTGCCCCGCGCGCTCCTCGAGGAAAAGAGAGGCACCTTATAATTTCCATCTCGCTCCTGCATCGTTCGTAGAGGTCGTCGTAGTGGCCCTGAGCTACGGTCGCCGGCGCTTGTTGTCTCTTTTCCTTTTACTCAAGCGAAAAAAAAGGACAACGATAGTCTACGCTGCTACATAAAACGTAGCAGATAAGTTTCTCAAGTAAGACCAATATATTAATAACAAAAGTGTATTTAAATAATTATGATGCAACGTTCTCCTCCAATGAACAAGACACTGTCTGCATCGGATTCAAACATCAAGTCAAATTCTAATATTGGTGAAGATACTAGTCAACTCAACATCACGATGAGAGATAAACGCCGCCGGGTCTCGGATGAAAGCTATGACGAACTTACGGCTTTCAAAATGGAGATGAAAGAAATGTTCCTTAATTTCCAAGAATCTCAAAATAAAAAATTTGAATTAATGAACAGACACCTTGAAGAACTAAAAATACAGAACTCCTCGATATTTACCACTAATCAAGAAATAGAACATTCTCTGGAGGATGTGTCTCAACGACTCCAGGCAATGCAATCTAAGATCGATGGTATGGAGGTTCAACGGAAAGATATAATGAACCAAATCTCTAACATCGAAGAAAAGTTCGATTTCTTGGAAAAATCTCTTAAAAAAACCAGCATCGAACTGAGATTTATCCCACGTATACAGAAGGAGACTAAGGACACTCTCTTCGGGTATATTAATCAACTTTCTCAAAGTCTCAAAATCAGTCTTCACCCAGGCGACATACGTGATGTCTACCGTGTGCCCAATAAAAACGATCCTATGAAGTCTACTGTAATCGCAGAATTCTCCAACACTCATATAAAGACAAAATTTCTTAATACTGCTAGACACCTCAGCAAAACAAAGGATTTGAAGATTAGCACTTTGGGAATTGAAAACAATAATTCGACCCTCTATGTGTCTGAATCCCTTACTTCCAAATCCAGACGCCTACATTTCCTTGCAAGAGATGTGGCAAAAACTAAACATTTTAAATACTGTTGGACATCTAACGGCAATGTGTATTTAAGAAAGGAGGAAGGCTCTGAATACATATTAATAAAAAACGAAGCGCAACTTATGAGTTTCAGTAAGTGCGTATGACTATCTTTAGTAATAAGTAAAATAATTCCTTATATTTTATATTGCATAATAATTTTAGTTCTTTTGAATGGATTTAAATTGATATCTTTAATAATAATAAGTAAAATAATTCTTTATATTTTGTTTTGCATAATAATTTTAGTTCTTTTGAATCAATTTAAATTGATATCTTTAATAATAAGTAAAATAATTCTTTATATTTTGTATTGCATAATAATTTTAGTTCTTTTGAATGGATTTAAATTGATATCTTTAATAATAAGTAAAATAATTCTTTATTTTTTGTATTGCATAGTAATTTTAGTTCTTTTGAATGTATTTAAATTGATATCTTTAATAATAAGTAAAATAATTCTTTATATTTTGTATTGCATAATAATTCTAGTTCTTTTGAATGGATTTAAGTTGATATCTTTAATAATAAGTAAAATAATTCTTAATATTTTGTATTGCATAATAACTTTGGATGCTTTGAATGGACTTAAATTGATATCCTTTGTAACAAGTAAAATAATTCTTTATATTTTGTTTTACATGATGATTTTGGTTTCTTTGAATGGATTTCAATTAATATCCTTAGTAACAAGTAAAATAATTCTTTGTATTTCGTATTGCATAATAATTTTACTTCATTTGAATGGATTTGGATTGATTTGTTGGGGAGAAATAATTAATTGTTACACATTTACACATACTCAAAATAAAATACAAAAACATAAATTCTTACAAACTACCTACACATACACTTACAATCACAGTTCCACACCTACCCACTTTCAACATTTAAAGATATTGAACAACGGAATAATGTACCTTGAGCACCTAATCTGTAATAATGTTCGATAATAGCGGTCTTATAGACGGGATCGATGAAATGAGGCTGAATAATTATATAGAATTAGATAATCCCGAAAGTTGTAAACAACACCTTGACGATACATCGAAACCATTTACAATTTTGACGCAAAACATACGAAGCATAAACAAGAACTTCGATTCTTTAGTCGTATTTTTGCATCGTCTACGATTTAAGCCTGATATTATCGTACTAACAGAATGTTGGCTTGATGATTCATTTAATGAATTACATCTAGATGATTACAAATGCTTTTATTCGACTAAATATTTAAATAAATGCGACGGTATTGTTATATTTACTAAAACGGAGTTACAAGTATGCGTGTCGGAACCGGAATTTGTTAATGCCAACTGTTTGCGATTAGATGTTGATTGTTATACAATTATAACGATTTATCGATCACCATCTTTGCATAACATAACTAGTTTTTTGGGTTCATTGGAGGGAATTATTACGAAATGTAAAAATCAACACTGCGTCTTAGTGGGTGATATTAATATTGACATTAAAGAAAACACTACTGACAAACGTGCTGAAGAGTATCTCAGCTTAATGGCCCATTATGGATATATACCTGGTCACAGTATACCAACAAGAGGTCAAAACTGTTTGGACCATTGTATGATAAAGTCTTGTCAACCTTCAACCACTATTGTCTGTCATTCAGACCTTACAGATCATAGCAGTGTATTGTGTAGCCTTGGTTCAAATATTTATAAGGAAAAAATTAAATCAACTTTGACTAAGATTAATTATGATAGTTTAAATGAGGACCTAAAGAATTATGACTGGTCGGAACTTTATAGCTTAACTGATGTAACGGTAGCAACGCAATATTTTATATCGAAAGTAAATAACCTGATTGAGAAAAACAAATCTACTTTACATTTTCGCAGATCCAAAATTATTGTTAAAAAATGGATAACTCCAGGTCTTTTAAAATCAATTAGAACTCGGGACAAATTACATATTGATGCAAGGAAAAACCCCTACAATTTAGATTTACAAAAAAAGTATAAGAGCTACAGAAATATGTGTGTTAACTTAATACAAGAAGAAAAAAACAAATATGAATATAAATTGCTAGCAGAAAGTAAAAATAATACTAAAAAAACATGGAGTACTCTAAAATCAATCTGTGGTCTAAACAAAAGTGAAAATAAAAGTAATCAGTTATTAAAACTAAAGGAAAATACTGTTGAATCTTTGGATGCGGTGAACAATTATTTCGGCACTGTTGGTAATCGTTTGGCTGAGACAATTTTGGACGGATTGGATATGACGGAAGCTGATTTAAGTAAAAATATAAAGCCTAGTTGTTCGACTCCACCGCTACATTCATTATTTTTCCAGCCAACCGATGAAAATGAGGTTGCCGTGCTCATGGGTACACTGACGTCAAGCCGAGCTGTAGGACATGACAATATAAGTAACGAAATCCTCAAGCGTACCAGGAGTGTGATTGCACCGCCCCTAGCCTATTTGTGTAATCTCAGTATGGCATCAGGAGTAGTTTCAGATAATTTAAAAATTGCAGAGGTAATACCTATTTTTAAGACGGGTGATGCATTAGAACCGGCTAATTATAGACCAATATCATTATTGAGTGCGGTGGCTAAAATAATTGAAAAGGTGGTAAATGTAAGACTACTTAAATACTTGGAAAAAAACAACCTTTTAAGTCCGAACCAGTATGGATTTCGCCCTGCTCGCTCGACAGAGGATGCTGTCACGAGCCTTGTTGATTTTATAACGGACAAAATTAACGATGGACAAAAATGTGCTGGCGTCTTTTTGGACATTGCAAAAGCCTTTGATACCGTGTCGCGACCGATACTATTGAAAAAAATGGAATTATTGGGAATTAGAGGCTTAGCATTGCAATGGTTTCGGTCCTACCTGAGTGAACGGAAACAGCGAGTACGAATTGGCGAATTCATGAGTCGATATACCGAGATTGATTACGGCGTGCCTCAAGGCAGTGTTTTGGGTCCTACTCTTTTCTTAATCTACATAAATGAGCTCTGCTCACTTGAGTTGCCACAGGCTAGGATCCTTACTTTCGCAGATGACACTGCCATAATTTTCCATGCTAAGACATGGGCGGAGATCGTTGTTGTGGCTGAGGGGGGATTGAGTACTGTAGCCAACTGGATGAAAAGCAATTTACTGAGTCTCAATACAAGCAAAACGAAACTCATAGCTTTAAGTATATCGAAGAGGTCTGCCCCAAATAAAGTCTTGAACCTTAAGCTTCACTCATCCGACTGTTCAAAACACCCAATATCACTTCAATGTCAATGCCCGTCTATCGAACAAGTTTCATCTATAAAATACTTGGGAATACTGATTGATGAACACCTTACATGGAAATTACATATTGATGCAGTAACGAAACGCGTGAAAAAGCTAGTACACATTTTTAGAAGGATTAGGCTTATAGCAGATCCGAGCCTAATTCGAGCTGTATATTTCAGCCTATGTCAATCTATTTTAAATTATTGTATCATTGCTTGGGGAGCGTCCAAAAAAACTTATCTCCTCCCTCTCGAACGTGCTCAGCGAGCAATTTTAAAAATAGCCTTCAACAAACCATGGCGTTACTCCACTAATGCACTGTACCTGGAATGTAACCTTCTCCGCGTGAGACAGATTTACATATCATCGGTACTTGTCCGCTTTCATAAAGTTGCGAAGACGATAGCGCGAGCCTCGTCCAGAACTCTTAAATGGGACCTACCGAGAGCTCGTTCGTCTTTTGCTCGTCAATCTTTTACTTATATGGGACCCTTTCTTTACAATAAACTCTTTAAAGTTAATAAAAATATAATAAATCTGACACTGTCCATTCTTAAAACCACCATTCAGAAATGGCTACTACCAAAAAGCTATGACCATACTGAGAACTTATTGAATAGTGGCATCTAATATCATGCGCACATAAAGATACCATGCATATGCTATGATACTCATTTACACAATCACACACACACACACACACACACACACACACACACACACACACACGCGCGCGCGCACGCACGCACGCACGCACGCACGCACACACACTCACTCACACACACACACACACACTCACACACACACACACACACACACACACACACACACACACCATTTCTTGTTTTAGTTCTTTTAAATTAACAATTATATGCAATATGTCAACTATAAATACAATCCTTTTCACAATAAAATTGTTTTAGACTAACGGAAGGGACTGGACCCCACGACACAGGGAATCCTAGTGTGGGGACCAGGGATATACTGTTATTTTAGTGTCAAATATAATTGCTGTAAAATGTGTTTTTTATGTAATGTACTAATGTTTATGAATAAAAATTATTATTATTATTATTATAAACATACTTCAGCTGAGTCCGACCGACTCGCAACCTATCTACCGCAATGAAACAAACGTTATAGTATTTTTGTGCCTAAAAATTATTGTATATAAGTCACAAGCTGCCGCTACTACTAAAAAAAATAAGACTTCTGTAAAACATTAAAAACCTGTAACATTGAGAATAAAAAACAATTAAATATTTCAAAAGTAGACTATAGAGAAAATCTAGATATTAAAATTGCAGAAAATATTCGTATATATGTTTCAAACAGTCCAAAAGCTACCAAATTTAATGCGATTTTTTTTCAGACACGTGCTTTTGATATTGACAATAAACACAATTTAAATCGAAATGGACCTTATGGAGATATCAATAATTTCAATTCTGATAATCAAAGGACTATGATGAGATTTGAATCACATATTCAAAATCAATCACCATCATCTAATCCGAAATCTGAATATGAAAAATCTGACACATTGACAAAAATACTACAGTTAATAGGTTTCAATGGAAATATTATTAACAGTGCTGTTAAAATATCAGCTAGCGGTAAAATAAGGCCAACAACACTACATGAACCTGATATAAGCCTCTTCGTAAAACCACAATCAGAACCAGGATTCATGTTTCTTTCAAGAAGGAACATAGCTCAAGATTTAAAATACGACCTATTACAGGAACCCATCCCTAAGGTAAAAGTAGTGCCCAACCAAGATGAAAAAAAGCAATCCGGCTTAAGTAGAAACCCAGAACCTGACCGTGAAAAAAAGCTGGAACCAGTTCTCAAACCAGGACCCGATTTGTATGATAAAGTTGAGTCAAATCTCAGTGATAAAACGGAACCTAGTCCAAAACAGGAACCAGAACTTGACTTGAATAAAAAGCAGGATGCGGTTCCATACCAAGAAATAGAGCCTAACCTCGATGAAAAGACAGAGCCGGATACTGCTGAGAGTGATTCTAAAACAGGAAACGAACCTAATCAGCGATCGGATTCTGAATCTCAATTTTGGAATCCATTTACCATAACTTTAGTTACAGTAGCAATATCTGTGACTTGTCTTGTAGTACTTGTTGGAGCATATCACTACGGAAAAGTTAGAGCTAAAGTCAACTCATCAATTTTAAGAGTCGATGTTCAACCCCCAATAATTATTCCTCGTGTAAGAAATGTTCATGAGAATCCAATACATTCAAATTACGTATAGGATATTCTTGCAAAAAAAATATAATTACGAGTAACTCCCATATAAATAATAATTAGACTATTTATAATTTTTTATACAATTAGGTCGGCAAACAAGTGTACGACTTACCTGATGGTGAGAGATTACCGTTGCTTATAGACGCTTGCAACACCAGCAGCATCGCAAGCGTATTGCCGATCCTAATCCCAGGAGCTCTAGCCACCTTGCCCACCATACAACACTGCTTTAAAGCAGTATTATTTACCTGTAATCTTCTGTAAGGTCAAAGGTTCTTCCCCAGTCTGGCTGTTCCAAATTTTGAGCAGGATATTTCCTGACGAGTCCTACCTCAGTTATGATAAAGATATTGCAAAACATCTTTTAAAAAATTCTTTATTAGTTACAATTTCAAACCAATTTATCAAGTCTATGATTACACGCTTACAAAGGTGTATCACTATCGAAGAATTTGCCACAAAGAAAATTTTGATAAGATATAATATGAATGGTAAGCATATTGTGTAGAGGATAACGCGTTTCAACACGGAACACTTCACATAAGTGAAATTATGAGATTTGAAAAGTAAATAATATAAGTAAATACATTCGCTATATTACGAAACGTTAAGATACAAAAAATAGAGCAATGGCGGTTTTAGTGAACGAAATTATGGATCAAATCCCCTTTTTTGGTAACTACAAATCATTTGATATCACTCCACCGTTCCAACGAAATTCGAACTACTTCTTAAATAACTTCGAAAACCAGCTTACAATAGTTTCACCATATTTTTCAAATAAAAACTTCACAATATCAGAATTTTTTGGATTATTTTTTGATGAAATACTCTCGAAGTTTAATTTTTCTGGAGACAATGATCAAGTAAGGATTAATTCCTTCAATAAATCCAATGAAGAAAAAAGCGAAAAAATAAAAAAGATTGTTTTAAATGACAAGAAAGACTTCATCGGACACGTAAGTATTACCATCATAAATTTATATGGATAGACTGTTATAAACTGATAAGCATATAAAGTTTTATTACATTTTCTTTACTCTTATATCATTTTAACAATTAACTAAAATATGCTGCAAAAATGTCAATCACAAGCAAGGAAGATAAATAATATGTTAATATATATTTTTGGTACGGGTCTGTCTGTGAGGGTTTCTCCACGATCGGTGTCAGTTTTAGACACTTGACCACGGCAAACATCTGTATGGTCAATACAAATATTTGTCATATGCGGGGATCGAACCCTTAACCGCCAGCGCAATAGTCAAAAACCAGTGCTGCGACTGTTGCGCCAACGCGTCGTATACGTATTTATACGACTATATGTATGTAAAGTTATATTCAACCAGAAATACCTACAACATTCTGAATTGTCAAATAAAATCAGTCTGACAAAATTAGGTAAAATAAAATAGATATCTACATATTATATTTTACATTGATAATCTTTGACCCAATTGATTTAATCATAATACAGGACAAAATACGATTTATAAAACTACTTCGAAACGTCACTTCGATGTCTTTGCTATATTATTCGATAAAAATAATAAATTAGATAGATAAATGAATAGTGTATGTAATTAAATTTTATCTCCTTGTTTTGTAATGATTAACATTAATTTTCAGATCAACTATTCAGAAATTAGCAATAAAGAAGTGAGTATCAATACAAAATGTTCTTTTGAGTCAAAAGAAAATATTTTAAATAACTTTCACGTCACAAGATTAATTCACTCGGAAATTCGTACAGAAAATAAATATCAAGACGACAAAGAAATAAATAAAATATCTGAACCCAGGTCTTCTCAGGACTATGAACAAAAACTAATATTTGACTTCAAGATTAATCCACATCGAGAACCTGATTCTGATCATGAAACCCAACCTGATAAAGGGCCGGAAAACGAACCAAGTAAAAAAGAAAACACAGATCCAGAGCGTGCCAAAAAACCAGACGACCAATCAAATGAACAGGATGGCGAAGATCTAGAGACAAATGAAAACGATAAAAATGAAGGAGATCCTGAGAATGAATCAAATAAAAAGGAAGAAGAAGATGAAAATGGTGAAGTGAATAAAGAAGATGATGGAGGCCCTGGGGATGAAGGAAATAAAAAGGAAGAAAAAGATGAATCAAATAAAGAGGATGAAAAAGATCAGGAGGACGAAGGTGATCAAGATAATGATGGTGATAAAGAAGATAAAGACGGAGATAAAAATGAAGACGATGGACAAAATAAAGAAAACGAAGGAAACAAAGAGGATGACGAGGTTGAAGAAAATGATCTGAACAAAGAAGATGAAAAGGAGGAAGAAGATCAGGAGAATGGAGAAGATCAAGATGAAAAAGTAGACAACGAAGAAGAAGAAAATAAGGAGGATAATGAAGATGAAGCCAATCAAAATATAGAAGAAGAAGGAGAAAAAAATGACGAAGGCGAAGAAGATGAAAACGATGAAATAGAGCAAGAAAGCGACGATGACGGAGAAAATAAAGAAAACGAAGAAAACAAAGAGGACGAGGAGGTTGGAGAAAACGAAGTGAACAAAGAAGAGGAAGGAGATGAAAAGGAAGAGATGGAGCAAGAGGACAACGAAGATCAGAAGAATGACGAAGATCAAGACGACAAAGAGGACAGTGAAGAAGAAGAAAATAAGGAGGACAATGAAGATGAAGACAGTAAAAATATAGAAGAAGAAGAAAATGGTGGTGAAAATGATGAAGATGACGAAACCAATAAAGACGAAAACAAAGAAACACAAGAAGAAGAAGATGATGATGAAAATGATGAAATAGAGAAAGAAGATGAAAAAGACCAGGAGAATGAAGAGGGTCAAGAAGATAGTGAAAAAAGTGAGGCAGAAAAAGAAGATGATGAGAATAAAGATGATCAAGAAGATGATAATAATAAAGAGGAAGAAGAACACAAACAGGAAGAAAGAGATGAAGACGAAGAAAAAGAAGACGATGAAGCTCAAAAAGACGAAGAGGATCGAGAAGATCAAAATGAGGAAGCAAATAAAGAAGATGAAGGTGAATCAGAAAACGATGAAAACAAAGGTGATAATGAAGACCAAGAGGAAAAGGGTAATGAAGAGGGAGAGGCAGACCAAGAAGCTAAAGAAAATGAAGAGGATGAAGTAAATAAAGAAGACGAAACCGATAAAAATAGTGAAGAAAATCAAAGTGAAGAAGCAAATGAAGAGGACGAAGAATTACAGGGAAACGAAGCAAATGAAGAGGACAAAGAAAATAAGGACGATGAGGAAGACCAACTGGACGGAGCAAATAAAGAAGACAAAGAAGACCAAAATAGCGAAGAAAAACCGAAAGCTTAAGAATCAGACAGAATATTTTAGTTCTAACGACAACTATATGTCATTTGCCCTAACTTGACTCGCCATTTGGCGCAGTTTGTAGTGGCCTCTGGTTTCTGTTCCGCGGGTTGCGGGTTTGATTCCCACCTGAGTCTGGGTGTAATATTTGTATTTATAGATATATATGCATTATTCCTATGTATATTGAAAATTTTATATTTATAATAGTCGGCTGTTACCTGTAACACAAGCATTAAGTTTCTTATCATAGGAACAGACGACCGTGTGTGTATGTTATAACTTTATAAGATATTTATTTATTTGCGCCTTAACTGAACTCACTGCTCTAGGAAAGTAAGAGATTGAGTCGAGTCGATAGATGTTATTTCCATAGACGTCCAGATCACAAAGAAAATCCCCATTGTATTATTATAAGTTTAAAAATGGTTACAATTTTCTTATAAATTTGTCCTTTGTCCATATAATTAATTGTAGGTTGTATGTTATTAGTCCCTATCGTAAAGAGAACACTTTTGTACAATTTTTATAAAGTATTAGTATTAATAAATCTATATCAAACAATTGTCTTCATCAATTATTTAAGTGTGGAGTTATATAGTCAAGAAATCGTTTTACTATACGTATCTGAGCAAACCTCGGTACTCGCGCAGTTGTCCGCGCTTTCTCGAAGTATAATTTTAACTTTGGGCATTTTTGTTACCTTACACTAGAACTATCGAGACTTCCTCCCACCCCCTTGTAAAAATAAGACATGATCGACCCCCCCTCCCTAAATCGTCTTACGTAATAAATGAATGCCCCCTTAATTGTATTTTTATGAGTAGTTTAGTTAGTTAATAAGTTAAGTACATACAAATTGGAGGCGTGCACTTTAGAATTTTCCAATTTTTTTTAAATTAATTTACATATTTTAGCAAATAGTTACGAATTTTGAAAGTATGTAACTACCTACGAATGAGTTTTGCACGTATTAAGGCGATCAAACATTTAATGACCACTAGTTAATAAAAATGTTGTTGAAATTACATTTATAAAGATACAACAGAAGCTAAATTATATTTTACAATTCGCAAAAGATTCATAAGATTGTATTTGATATTTTTTTAAATCTAATTAAAATATCTACAAATATTTTCACGAAAAGATTACGAGGACAGATCAAAGTCAAAATAGGGTATTCCAATATGTTTGAAAAAGTACTTCAAAATGTTGATTTTCCAATAAAAAGCCACAAAAGAAAATATATTTCGGCGAAATAAACACGCTTTCATGCCATAAAATTAAATTACATTTTAAACCTTTTTTATTTCCGCGAAAACGCTATCAGCCATTTTGGTGACGTAATATGGTTAATAACAAAAGTCGTGTATGACGTATTTAAGATCGAACTCGTTCACTACGTCAAAAGTTCAATACCTTATACATATACTCTTTGTCGTTCAACGTTAACAGCTACAAATATTTGGTGTTTTTGTGCAAAATAATGAATTACAATAGCTATCGTTGTTGTGTAGTGTCTAGCTGTACAAATACTAGCATTTAAAAAAAACTATTAAGTCTTAATTTGGCAGTAACATAAGGAATAAAACATAACCTAACACTTTCTAACATTATTTTTCAAATTAGGTAAAAAAAATAGCATAATATAACAAGTAATACTTACAAAGATGTTTTAAACTTCCGAAATTCGACAGAACAGAAGTCTGGGTTACATGCAAAAAAACTTTGCAACCATCATTGAATCAATTTTTGGCAGATTCGTACTATCTGCTTTTACAAAACCTTTTTGCATTTTAATAAATAGCTACAAATGAAATGCACTAACGAAAGAGCACAACTATTACTCCTTGAAGTTAAAGTTGATAGATAATTATGTACCTAGCTGTTAAAGCACTGACAGAACTTTGTTTTTGCCCGTATGACGTCATACCATGGCGGGTCTTGTTTTAGGTCACGTGATATACAGATTAAAATATACGAATTTTAATTTCAATATAATAAAACAATAGTGAGCTTTTATAATTCCAAATCAGAATATTTAAGTGTATATCTACATACATTTTAATTTTTATCAAATTTTATAATTAATTTTTCACTACCGAAAGTACCATTATCTATATCTACTATTATCAAACCTTCGAATTGAACGGAAGATGCGATTAGCATTTTAGCATTAACGTCACTAAACGTCATCGTCAATTGTTTTACACGATTTCACTCTCCTTTTTTTATACCACGCTTTTTAGAGTAAACTCGGAAAAAAATTAACTTTAAGTGCACGATATAATAGCTTTATAAATAATACATTGATGTATAAAAAACTTTTTGTAAACAATCAGTTGTGTTAGATTTAGGCTTATAAGACACGTACAATCTCAAGTAATAGAAGATTGTCCCTATTAAAGGTATCAATGTCACCGTGAAGATTTCTCACGAGTTCGACCTTGTTTAGTTGACTCATTTTGCTTTAACAACTGTATGATTTCATATATAAATGATTCATACATAATAGATACAGAACTTTTAATTTAATATTAAGATAAGAGTATATTTCTTTATATTTAATTATTTTATTTACTCAAAACAATATAAATCCTATCTATATAAATAAAGCCTAAATATATGTACTCACATAACTTCAGAATGTATGCACCAAATCGGATACTATTTTAATCGTTACAATATATACTTTACTACGTCTTGGCAAACACAGTGTGGGACGTCCTCATGCCCGTTGGACCGACGATCTACGTAAGATCGCCGATGTAGGCTGGATGAGGATTGTGGAAAATCGGGATGTCAGGCGCGAACTTGGGGAGGCCTATGTCTAGCAGTTGACGGCAAAAGGCTGAGCTTAGCTGATACTTTACTGTACTCAAAAGTACACGTACTTAGAAACATAACATAGTAAGAAGGTTTAAGTCAATGGTGGAGTTATCACTGAAAGAAATTCCTTCCAATCAACCCACGGTCATGATTAAGTGCTTCATATAGAGAGACAAACAGTGCAAAAAGTTTTTATATTACGTTATTGACTGGACAGGATTTGTTTAAAAGAGAATAAATAAAATATGCATTTTGGATAAAAAATATATCAGTACGAATTTTTTTAAGTCAGCTAGTAACAAATAAATATTTTATTGATTTGTTTCTAACTGTTCTTTTGAAGTTATTAAAATATAATTAGTTATGCATGACGCATACTGGGGGTGGGTTTGCAAGAGAGCTTAAAATAACAGTAAAAACTGTAATACTATTGTAGAGTGACAAGTGTAACAATCGTTCTGATGCTGTGGTGCAAGAAATCGCCTTAAGGCTGGCGGTCGCCATTAACTGCCAAATAATACTTTTGTGTTCTGGTGCTGCACGCGTCCATTAGCTACGCTAATCGCTTACCATCTGACAAGATCTGATAAATACTTTTTGAGTTATCGCAAATATACGTATTTACTTGACTATTTTCTTTCATATTTACTTGATGCGTACTTACTTGACTATATTCTTGACTATTTTTTGATTTCGATAAGTCTTTTTTTAATCATATGGTCCCATTTAAATCTGATCAATTCTTTCAACCAATTATTTTAGCGATAAGACCGCCTTTTGTACATGTCTATATTTTTCGGTGTAATTTTTTTTTTCTCTAATAGTGTACAATAAAGAGTATTTGTAATGTATTGTATCAATATCTGCCTAGTGCTTTTGAATTATCTCTAGTGCACATCTACATAACCATTTTTTCGTCTATCTACGTTGTATTATTGGTCCATGTAACTGAAGTCATGTTAGTTTTTCGTTTGCAAGCAAACACAATTGTTTACGTTGTCTATCGTGTCTATGTCACACATGCCGTGCCTTTTATACCTTCGTAATTCTTTTGTTAAGCCATCAGGTCTGGACAGTATAATACTTATGTCACCGTTGTGAACATAACTTCTAATTTATATTGTTGTAACGATTAAATAAATATGCTTATTAGATTATACCATGGCCAATGTTGTAAAATTCACATTTATTGTAATGTTACCCTTGATCTTATTTAAAATTATTTAGATATGTATAGCATGTTATATTAATAATAACAATTTACTTGTACTGAACAAAATTAATCTCTGAGATTTTCACAATAAAAACTTCTTTTTTTTAAATTTTTGATAAAACGAAAGTAGTAACTTGTTTCAACATATCTATTGTATGAACAGAAATGTTTAAACATAATAATTAAGTATATTATCTTTTATGCACCTTCTACAATTGGAGTGATTAGAAGCTTAAAGCTTCTAATAAGTAAACTTAATACATACAAAACAAGAAGGTGAGTATATGCTGTGTGGTTACGGCTGTAAAGAATATACCCACCCCCTCTCTTAACGTGGGTGTCGTAAGCCGTGACAAAGGGACAACCCAGTTCCACTACCACCTTGGAACTTAAAAAGCCAACCGATTGCGGGATAACCATCAAACTACTGGCTTTGAAATACACAGGCTGAAGACAGGCAGCAGCGTCTTTAGTGCGACAAAGCCAGCCCTGCAGTCACCAACCCGCCTGCCCAGCGTGGTGATAATGGGCAAAACACATGAGTTTACGCCATTTTTGGCGCGAACTTGTGAAGGCCTATGTCCAGCAGTGGACAGCGACAGGCTGAAGTAAAGTGAGTGAGATGAGTACAAGTTACTAATTTATTTATTTATTTATTCGAAAACCAACAGCGTTACAATTCGTATATATATGACATTTAACACAATACTAACAATAATAAGGCCAGTAATAGGTTTTCCTCTCTATACATCTTAGTACTGTTACAAAAGGGCAGTATTAAGAGCCGATATTAAAACGACTTAAAAAATAAAACAAAATTAAGTTAATAAGATAGCCACGTAAATGATAGTAACATAAAAGATACATGACCCATCACACTAAGCATCAAAGACTAACAACAAGACGTAGAATAAGTACAGTGAGTCCAAACGTATACAAATAGCCAATGTAACATAATTTTTATATATACTTAACAACAGACATTGCAATTCCATTCATCTGTATAGATAACAAAACTTTGTAGTATATAACAAACACAACAACATCTACATGCAGACTTATAACTTGAATGTAGCTATTACATTTATTTCGTTTATAATGATTGCATATGAGATTCCTAATTTACTCTTTTAAAATTTTTATTAAACTTTTTTTTAATTGAGATTTCGAGTTTACGAAAATATCCATATCCTTACACATCTCATTAAACAGACGCGGCAGTCTTTTTTTTTTTTTTTTTTTTTTTTTAACAAGTCTTATACATCCACGGGCTTATGAACCCATGTCCTTTTTTACTCTAATACATGCAAATTTTTATTTTTATTTTTTTCTCTATTTCAAGGTAGGCGTTAGTCAACAACATCGCTGTTCAAGTCAGACTATGTTTGTTTTTAATGTCTCCAAAAGAGACGTGAGTCCACCGACCGGTTCTTAATCTAATCTATGGTACAACATTTTTTTTTTTTTTTTTTTTGTATTATTATTATTTCCATATACTTATATCTAGCTAAATCTTACATTATTTTCATGCGTAATAATCGTTTTCTTAGAAATATATTTTTTTTAATATTGTCTATATTACTACCAAACTTACTCCTCCCAAGCAAAGCAACCTATTCGAATTTTATTTTGACATCTCGAGAATACTCTCAACGACGGCGGTGTCTCTATTATGAATCGCCATCTTGAGACTATGCTCGAGGATGTCTTTTTCCGTAGCCTCCGCCGCCCTCCCGACGAAACGACAGATCGCGTCATCTCTGTAGTCGGTGTAGTAGACACAGGCCTTGGTGTGTCTAGTCACCGCGACTATCGCATGCGAAACGCTGTCATGTATTCGCAGCCTCCCACTCCTCGTCTGGATGACGATGACACTCTCACTCGTCTGGCCCTGCGCCTCGTGGATAGTCAAGACACGCGACCCTTCCCCTTTCCCGTATCCCCGGTCCACCAGCAACTTCTTCTCTTCCTGCGTGAAGACCAGGTATAGGGTCCAGTTCTGTTTTGCAGAGATTTGCGCGCCCGTGAAGCTTTCCACGCGCAGGGAACGGATTATTGGGCTTGAGCTATAAATATCTTTGTAGACCTCGCTGATGGCGAAGGCGACATCCTTGGGGTTTCGGTGCGTACAAGACAGCTCCCACGATATGCCTGTTATCAGGGTTGGTCTGCTGTACCGCATCTTGAACAGGTTTTCCCTGTCGATGTACGGCAGCTGGTTAATATCTCCGATGAGGACCACCTTCTTGGCCCCTGATAGTCGGGCTGCCATCACTATGGCCCCGAAGTGGTTCATGAGGGCTTCATCTACCGTAAGACGGCTGATTTTTGCGCCCCCTCGAAAACCATTGACCAGTACGGAGGCCATAGTGCGCACCTTAGATTTGGCTTTAACGCCATAGCGGTGTGCCAGCTTCTCCTTAAGTTCTTTGGCAGCCTCGACTGTGGTCGTAATGACGACTTCCTCGTCCTCATCGAATTCCCCGATTATGCGAGTTGTCTTGCCACATCCTGGAACCCCATTTATCCATTCCAGTGAAGGTAGCCCCCAGACCACGGAAGAATCATCGGCGTCACGGTCCCCCGTGATGGTTTGAGCCATCCGGAGTATCCGATCATCCAGCATTACTCTCGTGCATCTGGCCACTACCACCACCGGGTCCCCTGGTGGTGTATTGAAGATCTGAGGCTCTTGTTCCTGCCCCTCAGACTCGACCGCGCTCACGAAGCCTGCTGTGATGTTATATGCAGCCATATACCTCCCCGACATATTTCCTTTGAGTATCTGTCGAGTGTCGTTGTTGTAAATGGCTGCTTCGGCTTCTTCGAGTTCCACCTCCAGTAACTTTAGGTTGTTGTACTGGTAGGTCTGCATGATCTTATTGCATGTGGCCAGGTTCACCTTTCGGTTTGCCTTTGTTATGGCCAGGAACTCGGTAAGGGCATTTTGCGCGTGTTCAGACGGTGTGGACGCTGGTCGAAGTTTTGGTGGTGTTACTTGCCCCATATCGGCCCTTGTTCGAACAGTTGGTGGCGCCTCCGGGTGCTTCGAACTTTCGTCCTCGGTGAACCTTTCCAACGCCTTAATTTGCCGCTCTCTTGTATCGACCTGATTGGGGGACAAATGGGGCGGTTTTTTGCCTCGTTTTGGGGAGATCGTCGATTGGATAAACTTCGCCATCGACATCAGGCTCGGTTTCGGTGTGGCTTTTGTCCGATTGCTTAACTCAGCCTTTTGGGCCTCGACCTGTTTCTGTAGGCGCTCCGATCCGCTGGGTGTGGGCTCTTCAAGAGCCGGCGATGCGGGGGGTTTAGATGTCCTGATCTTGGGTTTTAGGTAGCCTAGATCCTCCCCCCTGTCTTCGTATATAATGACCTCGTTGTTCAGTGAGGCCTTTAGACACCCGTACCTGTCTGATACGTTGCCTTTGTCATACCCGACTCTCATTGAGTCCACACTGATCCTTCCGGGGGCCCCACCGGAGGCCTCGTCCAGCCGCTGTAGCCACAAACTTGACTGCGCGAAGGCAGACCTTTCTCCTTCCTCGAAAGCACGATTGTTTTATTTTTCAAGCGCACCAGACGGTAAATTAAGTCGTCCTTCGGTTTTTGCGCAAGCGCCTCGATCTTAGAGCGCTTTATGCTTGTGTTTTGCGTGCTACCTGTCATCAGCAGGGCAAGCCCCGGCGAGACCACCAGACGATCCTGACCTTCGGAGCGACAAAAACTCATTCCGACTCTCTCCGCTTCGCTGTCCATAAACAGAGCCACGCATCTGGTCTTTATTCCCACTTCACCGCTTCCTTTCCATTCTTTGAACAAGGCCACTGGTGTTTTGCTGTGAGTAGGTTGCGGAGGTACGTTTTTATTGGCTCTCTTCTGGAACAAACTCTGCAGAGAAGACGGTGTGGTCTGTGTTATTTGGCCACGCAGCGTTTGGGTATTCAGGGGCTGAGAAGCAGTTGCACCAGGCTGGTAAACGGTATATGGGACACGGACCTGAACGTGTGTCGGTGTCTGTGTAATTGTGTTTGTGTTTGTGTTGGTAGTTGTTGTGACGGTACTGGCACTATGTGGTATGAATGCAGCCTGTGGTAGAGCGGTCGTGCTATTTCTTTTTGCAGCCAAGGAAGCGGCTTTTCTCGCAAATGTCAGGAAAGACGTTCTGCCCGGTTCATTTTCCAAGATGGTGCGGAGCGAGGTCTGGTCTAGTTTTGTCTGGAGTTTGAGTTCCAGAGCCAGCCTTTCTCTGCCGAACCTCGGACATTCCAGCAGAATGTGCAGAACTGTCTCCTGACAGTTTGAGTCGCAGATACACGAAGGGCTGTCCCTAAGGTGGAATCTGTGTAGATACGCCGCAAATCCTCCGTGACCGGTCAGTACTTGTGTGTCGACAGGTGTTAGTGCCGATTTTCTTACCAGCTTGTAAGCGGTCTTTACGTCTGGTAGAAAGATTTTCGTGACCGAGCCAGTTACCGAAGAATTGTATCTTTCTTGCCACAACTCGACAGTCTCTTCACGTATCCGCCTTCTGACATACGACACTGGAACTTTGTCGTAGTCGGGTGCCGTCTTTTTCGTTAGGACCGCCTTTTTAGCCAGTTCGTCCGCTCTTTCATTTCCCGGTGTACCTACGTGGGCCTTCAACCAAAAGAACCGCACCGTTCTATTGTCTTCTCGGATTTGCCTGATGCGACTCTTCATCTCAATGGCCAGAGGGTGGGTTACCGAAGGACTCCTTAGTAGATCAAGTGACGATCTAGAGTCGCTCAAGATGTTAATAGAGCTTTTTTTCGATTTCCTCGCCATGTCCACGGCTCGGAAGAGTGCGTACATCTCCGATTGGAAAACGGTGTTATGCGGTTCAAGCCGGAACGTGGAGTATCTTACTTCCTTGCCTTGATCCCACCACGTTAGGGCTGCTCCTACTTTGCCCTCTATTTTGCTACCGTCGGTGTAGATGTATGAGCCGACGATGTGGTGTTTTTCGAGGTCTTCAGGGTTCAGACTCTCCAAACGCTCATACTCAGTTGGCATGAGTAGAGATGGATGGGGGTTTTGCATCGGACCCACCTTGCGCTCCAGCTCTCTGCCCGGTGGCAGAAGGTCCTCGCAGTGGCCTTTCTTAATTTTAAACAGCATGGCCGCTTCTCGGATCCGAAGGTCGAGTGGGAGCAGGCCTGAGAGGACGAGTGCCGATGTCAGAGACGCGGCAGTCTAGACAGAATAGAGTTGGCTGAGTAATTGGTACTACATTTGGTCACATATAGGAGTGGTGTATGTCGGGTACGACGCTTGGGTGCACAATATGATATTGCTCCTACAAGCTCGGGACAATCCACGCGGCCGTGGACAATGTCATACAATAAAGAAAGACTAAGCATTTTGCGACGTTCCTCCAGTGTTAGAAGATTATTTAGGTGACAATTCTCAGAATAAGATAGGGACGGTTGTCGACTTCGGTACAGAATGTGTTTGATAAATTTTTTTTGGACCCTTTCAAGACGATCAATATAAATTTTATATTGTGGGGACCAGATAGGACACGCATACTCGAGAACACTTCGTACATACGAGATATAAACAGTTATAATCGCATTCATGTCATCAAAAGGCCTACATGCGCGCAGAACGAATCCTAGATTTTTTAAAGCTTTTTGCGTGATTATTGAGTTGTGAAGCGAGTATGTCATTTTACTATCAAAATACACACCAAGGTCCCTTATGTGGTTAGTACGATCAATTATTTTACCATCAAAATGATAGAAGAAATTTATAGGATTCAATTTACGCGTGAACGTTATGCACTGGCATTTTTCAATGTTGACATTTATCTTATTATGTGCGTAGTACGCATAAAGTGAATTCAAATCCGATTGCAAACGATAGCAATCTTTCAGGCTCTTTATTTTTATGTATACTTTTTTATCATCGACATACATCAGATTTTTGGAATGCTTTAAGCAGGCCGATATGTCAAATAGGTAGGAGTTATACAATAGAGGTCCCAAGTGCGATCCCTGAGGGACGCCTGTAGGTATTTTAATGAAATTAGATTTGAAACCACCTACTACGACTGCCTGTGAACGATTAGTAAGATAGGATTTTATCCACCTTAGCAAATCCCCATGTATTCCCAACCTCTGTAGTTTGTATAGAAGTATCTCGTGATCCACACGGTCGAAAGCCTTCTCGAAATCGGTGTAGATAACATCCACTTGACCGCCCTTCTCCATATTAGATAGTACAAATTCCGAAAAACATGTAAGATTGGTGATCGTCGAACGTCTTTTGAGAAATCCATGTTGGTTATTAGGTATGCTTTTAACGATGACGGGATATATAGCATCATATACACATTTTTCGAATATTTTACCTATTGTATTTAGTATAGATATACCTCTGTAATTCTTGATTTCTACCTTAGAGCCTTTTTTGTGAATAGGAACTATATGTGCTTTTTTCCAAACACTGGGAAATACGCCTTCTTTTAGAGATTTATTAAATATAAAAGTAATTGGGGCTGATAGCTGTTTAGCACATTCACGCCAAAACAGTGAAGGTATACCATCGCTGCCTGCTCCTTTGTTAATATCTAATTGTAATAAAGACTTTTCTACTGTGTTTTTATCAATGTGCAGCTTTGAAATCGAGTCCAACGCAGGCGTATGTCCTTCATCGCTTAAAGCAAAATTTGTGACTGAACCAGTGCCAAAAACACCCCGGAAGAATACACTGAAAGCCTCACAAATAGATTGTCCATCCACATATTTCCTATTATTGTAAGTCATTATTTTTGGATAATTAGAGCTACCACGAATAGATTTTATGTATGACCAAAATGCTTTTGAATTTTCTTTTATAGAGTTTTGTATGTTATTAATATATCTATCATAACATAAACGTTGTACTTCCTTTTGTCTATGACGCAGTATACAGAACTCATTGTAATCACGATAGTTATTACAATGATCCAAAATCGCAAAATATAATTATATAAGCCAAAATCGCGTAAGACATTTAAAACAATTATTAGATTTTAGGGGATCATAAATTCTTAAATCAGTAATAAAACCATCTTACAACGTAATATAATTGGGACGGGAAAAATTAAAACTTCCCAAGGAGATTCGTCGTTGACTCGCCAAGATAATTGGCCGGGATGGCAGAAAAACAGGATAAAATTAATGTGCTGCCATCAAAACACTTCAACGGTTCTTAATTAAGCTTCTGCTACGAACGCTTTGTCTCCCGACAATACTAACTACTCTAGACATAAAACAATGAATAATTGTAGTGCCTTCAACTATATATTCATTGAAACATGTAGTTCTAAATCAATTGTCCCTAGACTGAGCGTACAATTTTACGACTGAGAACTTATTACATAAGCCTAAACTTTTTATAGCCTATTACTATAAACCATTGTAAATCATTAATTGAATAGAAAACATAGAGGTTTTTAATTTATTTTCGTGGATTATTATATTTTTTATGAGGTAACGCTATAGGGTAACGGTAAAAATGATAAATCTTTTAAATATTATAGCATAAGGCAACAAGAGCTACTAATGTGGACCCATGTTATTCGTAGTATCAGATAGTCACCGTCGTCAGCGTCGAGGTACTACCGAACCGTGTATACTTATGCAATATAGTATCCGTAGAAATGAGAAAAAAAAGTGATTGTGTCGGCTCCGACGAACGACCGGAGTTTACTCCTACAGATCGACTGTCTAAACAAGCACAAAAAAGGCTTACTAGTCTTAGAAAAAGATTAAATTAAGAAAAAGATAATAAAAGATGAAAGAATGGTAAATAAACGAATCAAAAAACACCGTCTTGGGTTGCGATAGATGGCCTTGACGTCTAGATGGCGTTACGAGAAACATAACGAGGTCATTCGTTCAGTAGATTTTACTCCTCATATTTTTTTCATACTAGGAGCGGGGGATATGAAAATCGATTATTAAAGAGTTAACTCCATAAAAACATAGACAATAAACATTGAAGATTAATTAAAGCAAATAAAAAATTTATTCAAGTAAGTAGTCTTTACTAAATCTTGTTATGAATGTCTATTCACTGATTTGGATATCTGATAGATTCTGCTCAGAAAAATCGTCAAAAAACTCGAAGAATAACTTTCCTTTTTAAAAAACTGTCAATTTATACCTTTTTCTACACACAACTGCAATGATATGAACCTTGGTAATAATTACAATTTATCAACATAAGCAAACGTACCTGTCATATTAATATTATCATACCAAATGAACTCGTTCAAAATGATTTGAATTGGGAATACTTGGATTCACTTCAAACAGTTATGAATCATAGTAAAGGAAAACTTTACGTCAAACTAGCTGCGCTTCACAGTTATAACCGCGTAATTTCTGATCCCATGGAAATGTACGAATAAAAAGTAGCCTATGTCTTACTTTAAATCACCAACTATCTACGTAGTAGTAACAAACAGCTGTTCATCCTTTCTAACTTTCATATTTACAATTTTAGTAATATTATAAAGCTCGACCAGGCTATCTCTATGACCCGCCCTGTAAATAGGTACTGTTTCATATATTGTGAGCAGGTAGCATGTGGTGGTTTTGGTATATACGACTGACTGTCTCGTGTTTGCCCTGATCATTTCATGGTCATACTGTTGCGTTTTTGGTCTTGTGTGACTTTAAATTTTTAAGAGTACCGAGAGGTTTTTTCTCCGGCTTTTTTTTCTCTCGGCCTACACTAGGGACATTATGTTATTTATTGTAATATTTAGTAAAGTCGAGAATATAATAGGAAGGTAATGTCTGCCGAGACATTAGGATTTTAAGTATTAACTTAAATATTATGACTTAGTTAAGGTTGCTTATAACACAGGGTACATTACCTAAGTTTGTAATGTACCTAATGTAATATAACTTTTTATTTTATTGTATAATATTTTTGCTGCTTTAACTTTCTTTTATTATTGTTAATTTTTTTTTTTTTTTTGTTAATAAATGTATTATTTTTGACGTTCGTTAAGTGTGTGTGGTGAAATAAATGTTTTCATTTCATTTCTTTTAGTAGGATTACACGTGTGACAAATATCTATATATAATGACAAACTGGCTACTACTTTTTTGCTTATCGAGAGAAGACGTGTTTCTGTGGTTCTGGAAGATAAATATTAGTAAATGGTTAAATATTCACAAAATCCTAGTATTGAGTTGTATCAGCGTGTTTAGTAGATAAAAATCTAACGAAGTGTTGTGAAACGGTAATTAATAAGTGTGTGAATGAGTGTTAAAACGGAAAAAATTGTTTGAAATCTTTCGTTGTTGATGTATAAATTGAACTTAGTGAACAAAGGATTGGACTTATTCATTAACATCTACCCGTTATTACAAAGAAGTAATCGTAAAAAGTTCATACGGATTGAAAATTTCGCTGCACACAAACGAGTACTGAGTGGTCTAGTGTCTAACACACAGATTGCCGGTCGTCTGCACACTCGTTAGGGCGAAGGATCAAATCCTTCCTTAAAAACATTTTTTTTGTTATAATTTTTTTTTTCTTTGCTTAAATTTCTTTAACTTTTTTTATTATATTTTTTTTTTTTAAACGTAAGTGAAAGAAAGTTGAGTGGACATTGCTCGTTTGTTTCTTGCGCTCATCTTGGTTCTGTACGATGTCGTCGCAGAAGACTTGTGCTGGGTGTCAAAATTCACTGCCAAGGAGGGAGTATATGACTTGTGTCACGTGTAAGCTTGGGTACGATCTGCTTTGCGCAAACTTGACATCTAAGCACTTTTATCAGATGGATGCTGAAAGTAGGATTAAATGGAACTGCCAACAATGTCGCAGTAAACTACCAAAGACAGGTAATTCGAACACTCCTGTACGTGCCACTGGTCATCCTATCGCTTCTAAGGAGGATTGCATCCTGAGCCCAGCTGAAGAGAGTAGTGTTACCATGAGAGTGAAGAATAAATGTTCCAAGTCTGATAGCGGCGATTCTTGTGTAACCGAGGAGAGGTTGCGCATAATTATAAAACAGGAAATCACTGACACTATTAAATCCCTAGTATCCGAACACCTAACCAACTTAAACCTTCAAGTATCTGAGTTCCAGGAGTCCCTGTCGTTTATCAGTAAACAGTACGATGCACTAATAATGTCTGTTAACGAGAAATCGGAAACAATCAATAAATTGGTGTCCAAGAATGAAAACTTAGCATCACAGGTTAAAAACCTGACGGATAGGCTGGTGCAGATAGAGCAAAACATGCGTGTTTGTAACGTGGAAATTACCGGCATTCCCGAACATAAGTCGGAGAACCTCCTAAACACTGTAGAACAACTTGGAAGAATTGTCGAGAGTCCTATCGCTGAATCTGATATACTGCATGTAACAAGAATTGCCAAATTAAACAAGGAGAGTGATCGTCCCCGTTCTGTCATTGTAAAGCTTCGCAGTCAGCGACACCGCGATGAACTGTTGGCTGCAGTGACGCGATTCAATAAAAAGAACAAAGATAATAAGCTCAGCACCGAACATCTTGGACTCGGAGGACGTCGCGAACCCGTATTCGTATCTGAACACCTTACTCTCACAAATAAACAGTTACATGCCGCAGCCCGAAAGAAAGCCAAGGAGACTGGGTTCAAGTTTGTGTGGATACGGGATGGAAGAATACTTGCGAGGAAAAACGAGCAAAGTCATGCTATTCACATCAAAAACGACGAAAGCTTAAAATTGTTGCTTTAGTATTAGTATTCGATAAGTGTTAGAATTATCCAAGTAGTAGTTATATAATTGTTTTTCACAATGGCTGTAAATATTTATTATCAGAATGTGCGGGGCTTAAGAACCAAAACAGAGGATGTTTTTACAAATATTCTGATTAATAACTACAACGTAATTGTATTTACTGAGACGTGGCTCAATAGTAAAGTAACGAATTCGGAATTTATAGATAAGCGTTATACTGTTTATAGGAGAGATCGATTGTGCTCAGAAACTACTAAAAAAGACGGTGGAGGAGTTTTGGTCGCTGTTTCTAATCATATTCCTTCTTCCAGACATTCAAACTGGGAGAGCGATGCGGAGGACCTATGGGTCTCAATTGATGTAAAAACAAATAACATTGTCACAAAAATATTAATTTGCGCGGTATACCTTCCCCCACCAGTAAATTTGGAAAGCCTTACTCGGTTTTTAGAGCATACTAGCGATATTTTAGACGGAAATGACCAAGTCATAATATTGGGAGACTTCAACATGGGCTTTATTGGTTGGTCTCGCGGCGTGGATGGTGTTTCATGTAGTGCATTTAATTATGGTTCACCGCAAGGTCTGGCACTCACTGATTTCATGGCGCTGAATAATATTACACAAATGAACCCTCTTCCTAACGAGGATGGCAGAGTGCTGGATCTTGTTCTGACTAACTGCATTACGTTAGAAGTTACTAATTCTTTAAATATTATAAGTAAAATTGACCGAAAGCATCCTCCTTTATTGATTATTGTACCGGAACTAAAACCACACTTTCTTAAATCAGCCGAAAGACCCCGACCCAATTTTTTCAAAGCGAACTATAATCTAATTTTAGCTCATCTAAGGGAAATTAATTGGCCAAAACAGTTCGATAAGTGTCAAAACGTAAACGAGATGACCGCAGTGTTTTACCGTATATTGAACAATACCGTGGAAACATACGTCCCCGTTTCGAGACCAAAGAAAAGCAGGTTCCCCTCATGGTTTAGTAAGTCTCTGACTAAAATAATCTTGGAGAAGGAAAGCAAGCGGAAAAAGTTTATGAAATACAAAAATCCACGCGACAGGTTAGAGTATGAGTTACTTCGTGAACGAAGTAAAAAAATGATAGACGCATGCCTACAAAATTACAAAAAACGGGTTGAGAATAATATTATCGGGAATCCTAAATGTTTCTGGAACTTTATCAAGGATAGGCGAGGTGGTGAAACTACGATACCTGCCGAAATGACCCTTGATGACCAAACTGCTAACACTGGTACAAAAATCGCAGATTTATTTGCTAAAAATTTTTCATCAGTGTTTAGTAACATAGTATTACCTGATAGTTTAGAGTCCACAGTGCACGGTCTGTCATACTTGAGTAAAATTAAATTTAGTGAAAATGAAATCAAACGTGCCATTAATAAACTAGATATCTTTAAGGGTGCTGGTCCGGATGAGATCCCTCCTATCTTTGTGAAGCGCTGCGGCCCTACTCTTGCTCTGCCACTATCACTGCTTTTCAACAGGTCTTTGCATGACGGGGTGTTTCCTGAGTTGTGGAAAAAGGCAAAGGTCGTTCCTGTGTACAAAAAAGGTGACAATAAAGACGTCAAAAACTACCGTCCTATATCCATACTTTCATGTATACCTAAACTGTTTGAATCCCTTGTTTGCCCAATTGTCACGCGCCACTTGGAAAGCCAGATCTCAGAATATCAACATGGGTTTCGCAAGGGACGTTCTGTTCAAACGAACTTGGTGTCATTTATGTCCTACCTTAGTAAAGAAATAGATAGACGCCAACAAGTGGATTGTATATACATGGATTTCTCGAGCGCTTTTGATAAGGTGTGTCACTCGCGTCTTATACATAAATTGAGAAAGTCTGGTGTGGGTGGGACCTTACTTGAGTGGTTTGAGTCATACCTAGCAAAAAGACTTCAGTTTGTGGTGCTAAACGGTCACGTATCACATGAGTATGTTGCGTATTCAGGAGTACCACAAGGATCCCATTTGGGTCCTGTTCTCTTCTCAGTGTTTATAAATGACATTATTTCTTCTATACATCATTGTAAATACTCCCTTTTTGCTGATGATCTCAAGATATTCAAAACTGTCAGTACGAATAATGATGTAGAGCTCATCCAAGCTGATCTTGATGGAATAAATGTGTGGTGTAAATTAAACGGTATGATTATAAACACGAAGAAATCTTATCACATTAAGTACAGAAAGAAAAAAGTACAATTGCCATCAGCGTATAAATTACAGTCCGATACGTTACAGGAGGTTAAGGAGATTCGAGATTTGGGCGTGATAATGGACGCAAAATTGAAATTTAAAGTGCACATGGACACAACGGTAAAACAAGCGGCCAGGATGTTAGGTTTTCTTAAAAGAAACACCAAAGGATTTGTTTCTCCTCAAACCAAAATAATCCTTTATAACTCACTGGTTCGCAGCAAACTCGAATTTGCATCGGTTGTGTGGAGTCCCCAATACGTAGCACCATCTCAACGTATAGAGAGACTACAAAGATCCTTTACTAGATACCTGGCATACCACACTTCGGGCATCTCTCATAAGGCCACCTATGACTTACGGCTGAAACACTTTAAAATGATTTCACTTTATAATCGCCGCATAATACTAGATTTAACATTCCTCAAAAAGTTGATATCGGGACAGATTGCATGCGGTGAATTGCTTGATAAAATAAATTTTAAAATCCCGTACAGATATCCACGAAAGCCCATTAATAACATACTTGTTGAACATGTAGGTAGAACAAATGCTCTTAAACATTCTCCATTATCGAGGATGTGTTCTGAGTACAATCGATTCTCCGCGTCAATTAAAGACTTTGATATCTTTCATGATTCAGGGACAAGTCTAAAAAAAAAACTTACCGCACATTTCTGCACATAAATATAATGTTTAATTTGATATTTATACTATTCTTTTTTTTTTTAATTGTTATACTTCTGCTATATTTTTATGATTTGCTGCAACTCTAAAATTGTTAATTAATGTCTCTAAGGCGAGTGATGTATGCACCCGTAACTGGCATGCATACCGGACTATGTACATGAACGTGATATTGTAATGTTTAGTATGTTATGCTGTTGGTGTATCAGTAAATAAATAAATAAACTGGCCTTTACCCTTCATCGTCGACTTTAGTATCTGCAATAATGCGGTGGAATAGTAAAATTTATTTATTTGAGTGTACTTTTAGACCTTCATTGGTTAAAATAAAATTAACATAACTGACGGTTGCTTTCTGCCCCATGGGTTGCGGGTTCCGTTTCCAACCCGAGTCTGATTTGTAAGTATTTATTCATAGGTGTATTTATTTATATTTATGAAAAGATATAATAATAATAATAAGATAAATTACATTAAACTAAAAAACCTTAAGTATATATATAAACATAATATAATAACTAAAAAATATTATTAAAAGGAGTCCCTTTAGGCAAGGTTCCGAAAAAACTGGCAGCGTTCCCTCTTTGAATAGCTAGACTAATTCTTTGTCCGAAGAAGCTGCCAGCTCTTCGGTCTCCTGTGTCGTCGACGTCGAATAACCTTTTTGCTATTTCCTTTCCTTTGCTTTCCTAGGTGTATTATATATATGTTAAAAACAAAAATACTATATCAGTCAGCTGTTAGCTAAAATAAGCTTTAAATAGCCTATTCGGAGCCGATGACCGCGCGTATAAAATATGTTAAAGATATTTTGTTTTGTAATATTAAAACAAAAAATCTTGTGTAAAACAATTTACTTGAACGAATTAACATTCCTCAATTTACGTTATTCCTCAAATGTAATAACGTTAAAGGAATAAAAACGTTACTTAATAATTCGTTTGAATTACGTTTTGACGTCCTCTCGTTTGAACATTATCTGGTATTATAACAAGTTCCAATTTAATTTCGACGTGAAAGCTTTTAAGATGTTTGTTTCAAGATACTTATTATAAATTAACGAATTCTGTCTGTGTTTTGTACGATGTTTTTTTTTTTAATCTTTCAATAATTTAACATTCTATTTACAGTAGAAATTCCACTAAAGAATGCTGGGGGATAAATTGGTTCAAGAGATAGCTGTTGCGTAAAAAGAAAGCTTTAAGTACAAAATAAATATTTTCGTCACATTTTCTGTTTTCCGCTATAAGGACGCCGTAAGTGCTCTCTAACTTGCCTGTATAATATTACATATTACACATACATTTTTATGATAAAATTAAAGATTTTTAAAATACGTATACATTGCTAGTATATCTTCGTTAATTTTTAACTTTGATTAATATAAGTTAATCCTGTGGCTTCGTTCGCAATTGCACATTATTTTTTATTATTTACTTATTTCTTAAAGAAAACACACTGTTTTTTTTTGTTTTTTTTTGGAAGTATTCAATGTACAGAATATATAGGAATTCTAATATAATCTACAATGTAAACCTACGGTTTTAAATATGTACTGTCGCAAACAAATTTTGCTACAATATGGTCATAAAAATAAGATTTTATTAACAACCCTAGAGTGTGGAACCCTAAAAACTCTTATTGCTTAGTCGATAGATTATACAACAGACAGCTCACAGCGATTCGGTTTAATAAATTATTTTCTAATTAAAAAAAGCGTCGATCATTCATGTAATTTATCTTTTTTTTTTATTAACGTATCAAAATTATATATTTGACTAATATTAATTTCAAAAATATATTAATTTTGAAGAAGTATTTTATCATATTTATTGGAACGAAGTTCCTTTTATTTATTTTTTAAATATAGTGGAATAATAAAAGAAACATTAATAAAAATTGTGTCGTAGTAAATTAAATATTAAGTTCAATTAAAGGCAAAAAGGTGTACTTAATTAATATACTGAGAATAAATCATAAAAATTGTTGTTTCCTTTGGATTAGGGTGAGAACGATAAATATTTAAATGGGTAAATAGTAACAAGCTTACCTTAATAAATCATCTACAATTCTCGTAAAGCGGAGAGTGAGCTGGCAACACGGCTTGGGTTTATATCCTCTCTTCCCTTAACTTAACTTTTATTCCCTTAATCCGACATCCCACTTGTGGTTTTAATTCTATGTCTCCTGAAATATGTCGAGTTATAACCCTTTGTGTGATTTTAACGTAGGCATTATTAAAAGAAAAAAAATAACGCTTTTTTTTGTCCGATTGGCGTTTCTGTATCTGCTATAGTTACGGAAATATTTTTTTTTACAAAGTGATAGAATTTTATAAAAAAAATCGTAAAAATAAATATTTGTCAAGTTGTACTCCTTTGTCAGTAATCAATCACTCTTAAGTATCCAACACTATTTTTGGTTCTTTGTTATTTGAATGCTATTGTATTGAATTTCACAATTAATTTTCAGTATATTTTTCTTGAATATAGAGTTATATCTCTTTGAACCTAGACATTTCATAAACCGGTAAAAATTATGCCAATAAATTCGCAAAATAGGTACATGTTCATGGAATGAATTATTCGAATACGATTGTAATAGAATTCTGACGAAAAGGAACTACCTATCCTTTTCGTCAGAATTTCGTAACATTTACGGTCTATTATGACGTAAAGATAGTTCGGCAGTCAAGTTAACGTTGTGAAAAGTTTTCTGTTTAACAATTTACGCAGTAAAAAGTGAATCACCATGGAATGTAGTGCAACCTACACGCCTTTAAGGGCATTATCTGAATTGTCATTACCAAAGAGAAAATTGATTTTAAGTTTTATATATGAGCAAACGCATTATTATCTTCACAAATAGATTTATTGTAAATAATTTTAAAAAAAAAAAAAAAACAAAAAACCTGCCTGCGTGAAGAACAACTAATAGAAAATCAACTGAAAAAGCTGGAACAAGATAAAAATTCAATATGCATACAAAGTCAGCGAAATAAATAGAAAAAATATCAAACATTTTGTGCTGTACATTTAAAATATATTAATACGGTAGTCCTTCGAAACTTTATGCAACGTCGTACATAACATGCAGTCGGAGACATGCACAAAGAGAGAATGATTTGACTTATCCTTCAATTTCATGCCTCCGACTGCATATTATCTACGACGTTGCATAAAGTTTCGAAGGACTACCGTATTAATATATTTTAAATGTACTGCACAAAATGTTTGATATCGTTTCTATTTATTTCGCTGACTTTGTATGCATATTGAATTTTTATCTCGTTCCAGCTTTTTCAGTTGATTTTCTATTAGTTGTTCTTCACGCAGGCGGGTTTTTTGTTTTTTTTTTTTTTAAATTATTATTTTATTTATGTTTTTTTAGTCAGACAAATTACGTAATCGGTTCAATTCATTAAAACAGTTTACATCATGTGGTCGATTAAGTAATTTTTTAGGGTCAAGAGAACTGATAGCAAGCCCGGAGAAAGATCTCACTCTGCTCAAAGCAACGTAAGCCTGACCTTTAGCAAATAGGTGACTGCTTAAGTCAACAACTATTAGTTTTGAATATAATGAAATTATTATTAAAATTATTTGTTTGTATTTGGTATTATGTATTTGTTATTGATTTTATTAATGTAATTGTAAATTGGTGTGACATTTATTAATTTGTATTTGTAATTTTAATTGTATGTTTTTTTTAACCATTGTATTTTATTAGAAAGGCTACACCCCGAAGTTGATCGTCGCCTAGGAGGCGAGTTTGGCATATGGCATAGGCGTGGGAAAGAGCAAAGTCCATATTTTTTAAACTTTAATATTGTATTTCTCTATTAGTATTACGGTAATAATAATCATGATATATCTTTTTAAAATCCTTGTATTGTGACCTTCAATTTGATACCCATATTGTATTATTCGAGAACAAAAATTTTTTTTTCATTAACTACAATGGCTTCGCGCAGCCGCCATGTTTGTTTTTTTTAATGTCACCTATCTAAAAACACTTGGGCAGCTAAGACGAACCTAACGATACCTCAATTATGTAAATCCGTTCAGTGATTCTGGAAATATGACGTAGTAAAGAATATTACATACATACATACATACATACATACATACAAGATACGCGCGAAAAACATAACCCTTCCTTGGCAGTCGGGTAAAAAGTGGTTAAAAACTTAAAAAGAAATTAAAAATATTTTTTGAAAAATCCAAAAGTGCACGCCTCCATGGCCTCTAGTGGTGTGTTTAGGAACATTATGATCGACCGTATAACGATTATAAGTTCTATTAGTCTATTTGATTCTTGCAGATAATATCCTTCATTATTTTACTATGGTAAAAACTAAAGATATTTATTGTAAAAAATTTAAGAATTTTCAGTCTTCATATTCAATAGACTTCTTATTTTTATTTATAGACTTCTTATCTATAATATATATAAAAGCGAAAGGTCACTCACTCATCACGAAATCTCCGAAACTATAACACCTACAAACTTGAAATTTAGCAGGTAGGCTCCTTATGGGTTGTAGGCATTCGATAAGAACGGATTTTACGAAACTCGACCCCTAAGGGGGTAAAACGGGGGTTGGAAGTTTGTGTGAAAGTCCCATGTTTTTGAAGTAAGAGACTTCAAATTTAAAATGTATGCCTTATAGATGATGAGAAGGTGTCCAAATAATGTGTCTTTAGAAATCAACTCCCTTTTGGGGTTAAAACGGGGGATGGTAGCTTTACTCGCTCATCACAAAATCTCCGAAACTATAACACCTACAAACTTGAAATTTGGCAGATAGGCTCCTTTTAGGGCGTAAACATTCGCTAAGAATGAGTTTTACGAAATTCGACCCCTAAGGGGGTAAAACGGGGGTTGGAAGTTTGTATGAAAGTCCCATGTTTTTGAAGTAAGAGACTTGAAATTTAAAATGTACTTTCTTTAGATAGTGAGAAGGTGTCCAAATAATGTATCTTTAGAAATCAACTCCTTTTTGGGGTTAAAACGGGGAATGGAAGGTTGACTCCCTCATTACAAAATCTTCGAAACTATAACAGCTACAAATTTGAAATTTGGCAAGTAGGTTCCTTATAGGGCGTAAATATTCGCTAAGAGTTGATTTTATGAAACTCGATCCTTAAAGGGCTAAAACGGGGGTTGGAAGTTTATATGAAAGTCCTATGTTTTTGAAGTAAGAGACTTTAAATTTAAAATGTATGCTCTATAGATGGTAGAAAGTTGACCAAATAATGTATCTATAGAAATCAACTCTCTTTGGAGTTAAAACGGTGGATGGTAGGTTGACTCACTCATCACGAAACCTCCGAAACTATAACAGCTACAAACTTGAAATTTAGCAGGTAGGTTCCTTATGGGGTGTTAACATCCGCTAAGAACTAATTTTACGAAAATCGACCCTTAAGGGCATAAAACGGGGGTCGGAAGTTTGAATGAAAGTCTTATGTTTTTGAAGTAAGAGACTTGAAATTTAAAATATATGCTCTATAGATGGTGAGGAGGTGTCCAAATAATGCATCGTAATCTATATATATAAAAGAGAAAGGTCAGTGACTCACTCATCACGAGAACTCAAAAACCGCTGGATGGTCTATCCATCCAGGTTGGACAAAGATAAAGTTTAGCAGGGATGTAGATTATAGTTAGCAGACGTCCGCTAAGAACGGATTTTACGATATTCCATCGCTAAGGGGGTTTAATTGGGGTTGATAGTTTGTATGAAACATATACAGCCTGAAAATAAAACCCAAAATGTGGTGTATGAGGTGAGATGTGGTGAGAGGTTTTATAAAAATAACTATTAAATTATACTAAACCGTGCCTTTTAAAAAGTTACTCAGTTTGACAAGCATTTCAAGTGACTGAAATAAAATAATAATTTGAGTTAAACATCTTAATAGTAATACATATCTTCATAACCACGAGGACGTAATCGCGGGCAACAGTTAGTGTATTATAAGTCCCCAAAAGTGTATGTGATCGATTCGCTCAAAATTTACTGAACGGATTTTCATGCGGTTTCAACATTGTAGAGAGGACTCCACCATTGGCAAGAGGAAGGTTTACGGAACGGCTAAGCCGATTTTGATGAGAGTTTCACTGGAAGTTTGCTGGCAAAACTTTGTGACACACTAATTTCAACGCGGGCGAAGCCGCGGGCACAGCTAGTTTTTATTTATATATTCAACTAGCTATGCCGCGACTTCGTTCGAGTGGAATTTAACAAAAAAGTTATTGTTCAGTTCACTGAGTTATAAAATAAATAAATTTAAAAATTAAAAGTTGCATAAGTTACTCCTTATTACATATTAAAAACAACTATTAACCTTGCCAACATTATCAAATTTAAATTATTTATATCCAAAAAGGGATTGATGATGATGTTTTTGAAATCTCAGAGATGGCGCTGCTTTAAAATTGTCTTGATACTACTTATATTCATTTAATTATGTTCATCGGCCTAAGGTACTTATATTACGTGATTTTTATAGTGTGAAGCATGGTTATTAACATAATAAAAACAACATTCAAATATGCGTTGGTACAGAATGCGTTGAAGAAATAAAGGTTAACTGCTCGTTCCCAGTAGGTATAGCGTGTTAATATGTAGCCTATATGTTGACCCAACTTTTTAAGTTTATCCCGGACATACATACATACAAACAGACAAACAGACGAAAATTCTAAAAACTATATTTTTGGCTTCGGTATCGATTGTAAATTACACCCCGAGTTTTCTTTAAAAAAATGTTCAATATACAGTTTTGACTTTCCTACCATTTTATTATATGTTATTATTATTATATTATTATATGTATAGATAGGCTTCTTAATTATAAGTTTCGTTATTTTCATAATATCCGTATATCCAAAATTTGTCATGAATGTCAGTATAATATTTATTTATTTTTTAATCGATTCTTTTTTCTATAATAACATTTAAAAAAGACTTTAAATGATATTTATTTTAGTCTTTAAATAAATAAATAATATAAGTTTGATGTGTAATCTGTATAAAAGTGTGTATTTTATAACATATTATCGCATCATTATAAAAATGTAGAGTAAGCACTTCTCGTATTTTTCATTTTACGAGAGTAAAGCACAGCCTCCTCGGAGACGTGCAATGAGGTGTACTTTTTGTTACTTCACTTATAGTTATTATTTTGAAGTATGACCTCAAATTTTATATAGAAATAGTTACTGATCATATTATAATAGCACAATAAACATAAACTTTTGAATAATTTACAAGTTACAACTTAACTCATCTTAATCTTACTTCATGTACAGTATGTTACAAAATACGCATCACACACAATCTAACACAAAAATACTCAAGTTTTTAATTAAAAAAAAAAATCTCTATTAAACGGTTCTTTAAAAAACTGGGCGGTTTGCACATAACAACATTTTCTCGGACCTAATACGTGCGAAATTGTTTTTGCAGCCCTCGGCTTTACAAAGATCATTTGTTATGGTCTTGACTCTATCATTTTTCTTGAAATTGAAAATTTATTCGCTTGCGGACTTCATGTATATATTTTTATATTGATTTAAATATCAGCAGTCGCATTAAACGTTTGTTGTGTATTTGCGTGCGTGCATACATGCGTGCGTGCGTGTGAACAAAGAAGAAATACCTACATATAAAATCCAGTCTACCGGCAACATAACATACAGCATACAGTACTTGAGTTGAATATTTACATGATGAGTAAGTTCTAATATTAATTGTTCTAATGTAATTCAATTATAAAGGAGGCATTATCTTATATTGCTGTACTTATCTTTACTATAATAACAATTATAATTAAAAAAAAGTGCGAGCGTACAAAGTACACATGTCAGAAATAAAACTTCTTTGGCAAACTAATTTTGAAGTCTCGTTTATATTTATATAAATCTAAATCTTTAGATTTTCGTTCCAGAGCCATTCAGTTAGTTTGCAATGTACTCGTAATACTATCGATATTAATGTAACAACCTTTGTAGTTTCTATAGTACACGCTAGGTGGCTCTACCTACCAAAAACAATATAGATTTTTTATTTTAATTAAAAGAAATTCAAAACATGACGGTAGTTTCCGTAAACACTTCAAATTAAAGCTTCCTATTTATTTTTAAATTTACCATATGTGAAATATAAGAAATTAGAAAACAAACAATAATAAATAATGTAACAAATGTAATGTGTAATGTGGCGCTGTTGTTCGACAAAAGCGTTGCCGTTTCATCGAAACGTTGCACATCTTCGTACGTTTTATCCGTAAAAATTTTCCCTCATGCACTCAAAGAAGTTTCACTTCAAAAAACAAATATAGACAACATTATAAACGTTTGAAATGTATGCGTATAAACACTCAATGTTCAACTCTTTAAGGAAACATAACTGGTTGGGCATAATGTACGAAATTTAAAAAAAATTGTAACAATTTTTCATAAAATGTGTTTTAAAGCATCAATACAATAATTTAACCAATAAAACGCTTCCTTTTTTATGTCAAATGAAACTGTTAACCTCAAACAACCATTCGATTTTATTAGAAACCCTTATGAAGTGAATTAAAAACTTAGGAAGTGAAATGATTACATATAAAAGTAAACATTTTATGTTACTGCGTAACTGCGTTCTGATTTGCATGGACCTTCAAATCATATTGCCTTTGGGAAATTACTTAGCAAGTTAGTATTAGTTATTACTATAGACGATGTCCCGTGTGCTTCTATTATGGCCATATCGCGAGGCGAATCTGTTTTATATTATTTATATTTTTTTATAATTCTGACATTCTCTTAAAGATTCATGCTATTATTATCTTTTTAACGTAAGTCAAACTTACGTATTATACGTATACGTATATACGTTTAAGACAACGAAAGTCAACAAATCCCAGATTCTAATCTGAATCCTCCGAAAGTCCAGAAACATAGACAACACAAACACAAACGCCCAGACAAATTGAGGCAGATTAGGATGATATGCGTTATGCGCTTTTATGAATATCTTAACTGCGGGAAGGTTTATTTCTGTTAAAGATATTGTGTCAAATACTAAGAGTGACGTATTTAATTTGCCCCCCCCCCCCTCTATTTCTCTCTCTCTTTCTCTATCGTAGCCTTTTACCGTCGTCTTAATTTTCATTTGCTGTAGGATCTTTTTCTGGAATAGTATCGTGGTCTAATGATATTAAACCAGCGATTAATCTGTATAACTGGTGATATTCCACCATTTTCGAAGCGATACAACGAAAACAACGTTTGGACTCTTCCAGAAATTATTTCACAAATAATTTCAGTGATTTACAAACAAACGTCGTAACTTCAAGAAAAAAATACTCATACTTCATTAAAATACAAACGTGAAACAAAGTTATGGATAAGGCTTATACTTGGCATTAAGTAGGCTTAAAGTTTTCCCATACGTTTAAGGTAAGGATTCCCGAAGGATAATATTACGAACACTTTAGGCTTTACGCACACTATAAACTTCTATGCTATAGCGATAAAAGTGGTATTTATTTAGTAAATCTATTAAAAATAATTTTATTACTTTTTGTTTAATGTTTTAGGCTTATAACGTCACACTGTTTATTAAAGGCCACTTTTCTCATATAGAAGTGTTTAGCTATATCCACATCGCTGCTTCACTGTGGTTAGGCGGATAAATTGCCTAGAACGAGACGAGTTGATTATTTCTTTTTTCTGTGAATGTAACGTGTTATTTGAGTAGTTAAAACATTTTTAAAAAATGTTTTTTTCACTGTAGTTTATTAAAGTGAAACTTTTATTCTATCACCACAAAATATTTCGTTCGTCTATCGCATGTCGCATGTCGCAAGCGTTCCGCGGTATTTGTGTGTTTTAATCTGTGTATTAATGTAAATGTTTTTATTCATTAAAGTTTCACTTGCATCGTGGTTTTATAAAACCACACAATTCTTTTTTACATTTCATAAAGTTAACTCAAAAATAACAAGTGACAGAATTATTTAAATTTATTGAAAATTGAGTTTAAGCTTATTTTAATCCTATTGATGTTTTTTTCATTTCGTATATACGCGCGTAACTTCCGAACGACAGGGAAAAAACTGACTTCAATTACTTCGACACGTAATACAAAGTAGGTAACAAAAAAAAATATTCAGGTAAATATGCGTCTAATCTTTGATAGATTAGATACAGAAATAGTAGTCATCAGAAACATGACACGCATTACCTTTTGATAAAAAAAATCTTTGAAATTAGTCCAAACAGTTAAAAGTTCTGTGGTAACATACTTGTGGTAAAATATATATTTTTAGGAGAAACAAACTTACTTATTAAAAAAAAAGACGGAAAACCGAACACTTAACTTCTATTTATTACTCATTTTTACAAATATAACAATTATCACAAAAATTAACCTTAACCACTAACTTAATCGAAAATAATGACCGAGAATTACAATTTAAATTAACCAAGCAAACAACTGTTACTTTGAATATAAAAATGATCAACGCACTCGTCATGAAACAACGACCTATCGTTCCGAAAGCCTAGAAGCAAAAGAGCCCTCTGAACGGGTAGGGACTGCTTTTATTGACGTTGTTGCATGACGTTACAAAACTTATTAGCGGGTAGGGAACTATTTTTATTAACACTGTTGTATGATGTCACGAAACGTATTAAAATAATCGAGATTATGCTAACAATATATATAATCAAATTGAGAACTTTCTCCTTTTTTTGAAGGTGGTTAAAAGGATTCTTTTTTCTTCGTTGTTGTTAAGACAAAGTTTTTCACAAAAGAAAAAATTTGTTTATTCACGTAATTTCTTTATTTATTATTTTAGTACACCTTCTTCTTCTTATTCTTCTTCTTTAGTTTGAAATAAATATATTATCTAATGACTACCAAGCTTACAATTTACGCTTTTTTATATCATGTACGCAGAAGTAGCACAGAATAGCGTCATAATCACTGTGACAAAGACGTTATAGCATGCATTAAGGCCTCTTTGACTCGCCTACGAGATTTTAACTCCGACCAAGTCACGTCATTAAGAGCCGACGAGAATATGGAATAAATATTTAGGTTAATGGAAATATTGTATTAGACGAATACGAATGTTATGTCGGAAGTATTTTTGTGAGTAAATGCGTGCACGCCTTTGTGTTAGCATTCTCTTATAATATTCGGTAAAAGTTGGATAGTTGCCGCAATGGGATACACGTCTCAGATTCGATTGCACAATGTTGGGCTTGTTTATTGTGTTAGCGTTTATCATAATCGAAAATGCCCCTCGTACAGGATCGATGTCACATAAACCATTGGAGGAAGTGATATAATTGTAACGTTTATTTATAAATATTTTTTATTTATTTAGCATATAGAAAAATCTTTGTTGATACGGATACTTGCAGAGTGGATTTTTGAGGCAGTTGCCCCTAGAGCAACTCTTGAGAAAACTATTATATACAAAACTATAAATTCTTTAACGGGCAAAGACAGATGTTATCTGGTTTTTTGTCATCTTTTTTACTGTAACTTGTCCTTAATAAAATGAGAACTTAACAGCAAAATGTCATTAAGAAAACGGTACGAATAAAATCAACTAGCAAGTGGTAATCCTAGTTATGTCATCGATTTAACGTTGTATACTTAGCTATATAAATAAAATAATTTATTAACTACTTATCTAATTGTATTTTTGACACTTTTAGGGAAATGCCCTACCCTCAACTTTGGAAATTAAATTATAAAATATACGATAAAGAGCATTAAAAAAAACATAAACAGACGTCTATCATCACATGCGGCAAGTATCCCATGAAGCATTTTTAACGTAAGGCTATTCGCCACAGTAGGCAAGTATCCTTCTTTTGAAGGTCAAATAAAACAGGATTTACTCAGAGCCAATATTATTTATATTAAGAAAACGGACTGTTATAGAAGATCGAGGAACTATGTTTACATGAGTACAAAAATAATAAATACCTACTTACACATTTTCGGTAATAGAGCTTTTTCGAGAAGTGGTGCAAGTATTCAGCTTTCCCCTATAGAGATGTAGTAGATATGAGTGTAGGTATGAGTATATATTTATATAGATATATGTACTCTATTATATTTACATGTATTTAATATGTATCATAATTGTGACAAATTATTTTCTCTTAACTACTTACGTTTTTAAAGGTAAAATTGAACACAGTAAAGTTCAATTAAGTTTAGTCCTTAGTAGTTAACTTAAATTCGTTGTCTGATCTATTTATTTAATATCATAAAAAACTTACCAATTTATTTTTTTTAATAAGCATAATCATCAATTGCATAGCAAACAAACAATCAATTAATTTGTAGTTATTTAAAAATTAATAATTAAAAATTTTAAAAATTTCTATAATCCTCGAAAGTGTGCTGTGTGGCTACGGCACTAAAGAATTTAGCCACCCCCTCTCTTCCCGTGGGTGTCGTAAGAGGCGACTAAGGGATAACAATGTTCCACAACCACCTTGGAACTTAAGAAGCCGACCGGTGGCGGGATAACCATCGAATACTGGCTTTGAAATACACAGGCCGAAGACGCGAAAAGTACTAAGTTTTAAAAGTTTCACTTGCTTTTTATAAAAATATATTAATTTAATACACGTAATATAAATGTACTAAAATAAGAATATGTTCTCTCCGAGGGTCCATGTCAAGGGCGGCGAGTTACGTAAAATGGGTTTTTCTGCATCGACCGGTCCGAAAGTTAAATTACATGCTACTGATTAGTCACACCACGAAAGTGTAAAATGTTTTTGCGGCTCCTGTGATGTATTCTTTTCACATTTATCACTACAAGGTCTCAATGTTGTAAAAAGATATTATATTATAAAATGAATAATATGAGGTAACAGTTACAAAATCAATACAATTACATAAATACTATTTTATGTACTTCCTACTTATTGTTATAGTAGAACATAAATTAAAAAAAAATAAAGCATAAAAGAATAAGCTTATAAAATCCGATATGTCCCAATATGTATGGTGTCCCAACGCTGGGCGTAGATCTATTGTAACTATAGGAGAAGGTTTAATGCACTGAATTAGATTCTGCGAATTTTTTAACAGTTAAAGTCAAAACCAATGTAATTTAGGTAACAATAAAAAACTAAACTGCCCAGCGTGGTGACTATGGGCAAAACACATGAGTTCACGTTATTTTTGGCGTAAACTTGTGGAGGCCTATGTCCAGCAGTGGACTGTATAGGCTGTAATGATGAATGATGAAAAAACTAAAAATACGTAATACTTTATTTTAGTCGGTTAAAACGAATTTAAATCTTAAACACAAATGACGCAAACATTTCGGTCAACTGATTTTATAAGGGGTAACTTATCAAGTACCAAAATGGTTTAATCTACTCATCAAAGTCGGCCAATCCATAAAGGTGGATTAGATGACTTTGCCTAAAGCGGTCAAATTATGGAGATAGGGAACGGAAGGGACAGCTTTAGCAATAGCCACTAGCCATCCCTTGATGAAATTTCTTATAAGCAAAATTTGTGTAGTTTATTTTTATTTTTAATAAGTAGATAAACTCTATTTCATTTTTTATATAACAACTCCCTAACTACTTTGTTTTTAATTTTCTGTTTTGCCTTTTGGTAACCCTACTCTTTTTATTTTAAAATCTCCTCTACCCCAAGGTTGTCTGGAAGAAATCGCTTACCTAGCGATAAGACCGCCTTTGTGCATATTATTGTTTTGCAAATTTTATTTTTAAAGATGTATGTTATGTTAGCTTGTAATATGCACAATAAAGTATATTTCTTCTTCTTCTTCTTCTCCCAAGCGTGCCGTCCGCTTGATGGGAAATAGTTATCACTGCCTATGAACGTCTGCAACGTGATGTGCATCACAAGAGCTTTGTCGACCACCGTCGACCCTCTAGAAGCTCTGGCTACTTTACCAATATATGATACCACTATTTGAGAGTATATTTTGTTGTACTATTTTATTGTGATCTGTAATGTTGGGTACATCCCCAATCGGGCTGCTCCAGATTTTGAACAACATATTTTCGGCCGTAGACATTTTTTAGCCATTTACACTCACACGTACTCTGTCCCTAGGTTTCCAGGAAGAGATCCCTTTTATTTGATAAAGCCGTCCGTTTGTACCTTACAATAATTTGTTATAATAATTTTTATTATATTATATTTCTGTTTTGGTGATATGATTAATTTTGGGTTTTTATTTTGCGGTATTATAAAAATTCTTCGATATCTCACAAAACTTTATTTTACTGAGTTAAATATCAAAAAATACTATGTATATACGAAGAATATAGCATAATGAAAATAATTAAACTATTAGTATAGACATGTATCAAAAAATTATTTCTATAAAAATATACAAACAAATAGGTTTAATATAAAGAGAAAGATTATAATATGTATGTTTGAGTACGCCACAGAACTACCATTATTTACGTGATGTGCCAAAGTCCCCATTACCTATCAAGAACATTCATGCAAATTGTAAACAAATACGAGAACGAAATATGGCGTTTCGTATTCCATCCTTGCAGAGGTCGTTATCCTTGCCCGTTTCGGACGCTTAGTTGCGTTACAAAAAGAATAATGCTCAGACTTCCGCGCTATAATAGTAAGTTTATTTAAATTAGTTTCATGATACATGCTACTTCAAATGTAATAAATCCATTGTTATTGTTATTTTTCGATATATAAAGTTACAAATTAATTTAATCATTATACATATTTACAATTCACAACTTAGGAACTAAATATTTACTTAATTTTATTTAGTTTCGGTATAAATCATGTCCGCGTGGAATTGTGCCAAGAATGCTGGCAGCATTTCCCCGTTGAATCGCAATGCTGATTCTCTGGGCAAAAAATCCACCAGCCCTCTTGTCACCAGTGGAGGGAATAAGGCGAGGAGTTATCTCTTTAAAAATTTTTTAGCACTGCTACTCCAAGGTCCAAGTGTTTGGACTGCAAACGGCATAAAGATGTAATTTGGAATTAGTGACGAATATTTGTGCCGTTTAGTCGTTTCAGCTTTTTCCGCTGCGGCTCCCGCTTTTAAGGCTGTTTCCCTGACATGAGACGGAGCAAGTATGTCAACGCAGGTTACGTCACACAAAAGCACCCGTCCCCATTGCCAGGGAACCAACGTCAATCCATCAGGTCTCTTACCATCATTGCGACTAATTCCAGTAGGTTAATTTATCAATTTAATTAATTATTATTCTTTGCAAATTAGTCGTATTATTTATTAAATAGTGACATATTTCACGGTAAGTTTTTTTGCTTAAGTTTGTACAAAAGTCGCGATGTCTGCTGTGATACGTTTTACATTTAGGGAAACAGAACACGACTTCATTTATAACTAGGTACTAAATTAAAATATCTATCACACAATCCTCAAACAATATATTAGCCACGACTCACATGATACAATCGAATTGAGAACCTCCTCATTTTTCGGTCGTTAAAAAATAATGATATTTGATAGCTCACCGATTTCTTACATAGGTATTCCTAAGAGAATACGTTGTTTAGAAAAAGGCTTCTTGTTTGATTAGTTTCACTAGTATGCAGTACAATATGAAGATGATATATGTTTTAGTAACTACCTTTTTTGCTATGTAAAACGACATCTAAGGGCTGTTAGTTACTGGTGCCTGTTTTATTATTTCTTCGAAAGGATTAATGATCACAGAGCCAATGATGTTTGTACAAATAAAATTATGGCGTTCTTTGAATATTATGTCTTATAACAACTTTTTATGAAAATCTGGTTTAAAAAAAGCAAATAGAATAAATTTATTTCGAAGGGCTTAAATGCAAAGTTACAGTAACTATTTTTAACCGACTTCAAAAAGGAGGAGGTTTTTTCAATTCGACTGTATATATTTTTTGTGTGTTCGCGAACAACTTCGTCGTTAATGAACCGATTTTGATAATTCTTTTTTTGTTGGAAAGGAGAGAAGAGTGGTACCGTAATAAGGAAACCAAAATCTTATGATGGCATGTAAAATAAATTGAGGCGAACCTTCGAAAATCGTGGCGGCGTCTAGTATGTTTGTAAATTTTTTCGTCTTCTTACCTTGTATTACTTGTCGATGTAATTGAAGTCGGTGTTTTTCGTTTGCTAGCAAACACAATTATCGAGTGTAGGTTTGCTGCTTTCCAATATTCAAGGTATTTTTATTTATAATAAATATTTCAAAAGGATATTTTTCGATAGGCATAGGCATAAAAGCATAGGCTTTTCAGCTTAACAGTGTAGTTGGATATATACATATATTCAGCGAAAAAAAATCACACATCGTTTCTAGGAAAAATAACAAATAAAGAGTTACTCGTGAAATAAAAACAAAACTGTTCTATGCAATATTTGACATTTTACAAAAAAAAAAATATTATTTTTTTTTAGAGCTTATTTTTATATTTTTAACCGACTTCAAAAAAAGGAGGTTACTCAATTCGACCGTATATATATATATATATATATATATATATATTATGTATGGTCAGGGATAGCTCCGTCGTTTATAAACCGATTTTGATAATTCTTTTTTTGTTGTTGGATTGGAGACATTCTTAGTTTGATACCATGATAAGGAAACAAGTATCTGATGATGGGATCTCAGAGAAATCGAGGGAAACTCTCGAACATCCGCATAACTTTTTACTGGGTAAACCGATTTTGATGATTTTTAATTTAATCGAAAGCCGATGTTTATCATGTGGTAAACATTTAAATTTCATCTCGATCTGATTACAACTTTTGGAGTAATCTTTGATAGTGCGTATTTAGTTGACTATTTTTTCGTCTACCTACGTTGTATTACTTGTCGATATAATTAAAGTCGGTTTTTCATCGTTTGCCTGCACACACAATTATTATGGAAGTATATGTTATATGTAAGGAGAGATTTATGAGTATATGTAAGGGAGTTTATATATCGATGAAGAAACTCTTTTCAAAAATTTCGGCAGGATGAGGTGATCAGTTTAATTTTCTATAAAAAAGCGTATACCAGTCTTACCTAGTTTTTTCTTTAATACGTTGAACTTATTGTACATCCAAAAAATAAATTACATTTTTCCGGGGAATATAACATTTAAAAGTGAAAATTTTGAAAATATTACAATTATTTTTATTTTACAAATAAAAAAATTGACATATTATATACTTTATTGCACTCAAAAAATAGATATGAAACATAAAATAATAGTAAGGTTTATGGCAAAGGTGGACTTATCTCTGAAAGAGATTTCTTCCAGTCAACCCATGGTCATGAGTAAGTGTTTCATATAGCGAGGCAAACAGTGCAAGAAGTATTCATTAATAAGAAGAAAATAAAAAAAAACCTATATCTAGAATAAGTCGAAAAGTACACAACACAATCCTTAAGTGTTTTTCGTGTAGCTTTATAGTGTACGCATTATTACATAGTATAAAACAAAGTCGCTTCCCGCTGTCTGTATGCTTAGATATTTAAAACTACGCAACGGATTTTAATGCGGTTTTCTTTATTGGCCGTTGGAGTAGACGGGTCCTAGAGTGGAGACCGCGTCTTGGCAAACGCAGTGTGGGACGTCCTCCGGCCCGTTGGACCGACGATCTACGTAAAATTGCCGGTGTAGGCTGGATGAGGATTGCGGAAGACCGGGATGTGTGGCGCGAACTGGGGGAGGCCTATGTCCAGCAGTGGACTGCGATAGGCTGAAGTGTGTGTGTGTAAGTGTTTCTTTATTAAATAGAGGAATTCCAGAGGAAGGTTTATATGTATAATACATGCATAATATAGTAGAGGAACAGTTGTAGTTTTTGCAAACATGCGAAGCCGGGGCGGGTTGCTAGTATGTTAATAAAATAATTTTATGACATTAATAAAAAAATTAAACCGATAATACTTCAAAAGAAAACTTTATTTATCTTTCAGTAATGACAAACAAATGGCACACCAATATATTAGGTACATCAAATGTCGTCTAATTGGAGAATTCCCCTTAGAAACGTTTCCTCAATTACTGCCCTCATTAGATGCGTCAGACAAGAATTTTCTGTAAAAATCACTGGAGGCTGTGACATTTGTTCTGCACTAACTTCTTGCTCCGGCGATGTGTAAAAATGATTTTATTTTCTTTAGTTTGATTCAGATGGTGAGCAAAAGTATTGAAATAATATTAGCTGGTAGTATATCCAAGTTACTAGTTTCACATAGTTGGCCTTGAACGAAAAATTAAACAAAAAAATAATAAAAACAACCATGCAATAATCGATAAATAAATAGTAAGTAAACAATACTTCGACGGTTGTTTTGCTCAAATGTACATTGAAAGTAGTAGCATTGTACTATATGTAAGCAAACAGATAGACATTATGTTTCATATTATTTTTACCATAAATTATAATAAGGCGCCGGAGTGGATGCGTAAAAACCACTTGATCTTGAACAATATACACAAGCCGTATAAATGCGGACCTCTGACGACAATCTTTAATATCGGTTGTGTTGTGATACAGCACGTACGGTGTTGTAAATAAAAAAAAATGTATTTTTTGGTAAGTTTCAATATTATAATTTTTAATTATTTTATGCACTGTGATGTTAGTTTTTGTTGGACATTATTTTTTAATATTAAAAAATTTATAAGTATACGCGTATAGTGTACTTAATAACTTTTTTAAGTAATTATTTTTAACCTTATTGCAGTTAAATATTGGTCAACCAATTACATTTTTTTTTTTGTAAATAAATAAATTTTGTGTTGTGTGTCAACTGTACATGTATGTATATTATTATTTTTTTCATAAATTATGTGGTTATAAGACGTGATTTAACTTGCTTACAGAACAATCAAAGGTCAAATATAATTTCGGTAGGCTTTACTTGAGCCTACCAAAATTATATCTGATAAGTGGCCAACCACTTATATATTTTTATTACGTTTTTTATTGTTTTAGTTACTCGGTTAGTAGGTTCGTATAAGTAGGTCCAATTACTGTGACATAACTACAATTTTCATAAAAAAGTTACACGTGAATATAGTTTGCCATGTTTTGCGATCGTCGACAAAGTTAGTAACTAAAATAATATGAAATTAACTTTTTAACAGACTTCCAAAAAGGAGGAGGTTCTCAATTCGACTGCATTTTTTTTATGTATGTTACATCAGAACTTTTGACCGGGTAGACCGATTTCGACAAATTTATTTTAATCGAAAGGTGGTGTGTGTCAATTGGTCCCATTTAAATTTATTTGAGATCTAACAACTACTTTTCGAGTTATATCTAACAATGCGTTTTTACTTGACGCTTTTTCGTCGACCTACGTTGTATTATACCGCATAACTTTCTACTGGATGTACCGATTTTAATAATTATTTTTTTGTTGGAAAGAGGATATCCCTAGTTTGGTACCATGATAAGGAAACTAGGATCTGTTGATGGAATCCCAGAGAAATCGAGGAAAACTCTCAAAAATCCGCAATAACTTTTTACTGGGTGTACCAATTTTGATGATTCTTTTTTTGTTGGAAAGAAGATATCCCTAGTTTAGTACCATGATAAGGAAACCAGAATCTGATGATGGGATCTCAGAGAAATCGAGGGAACTTCTTGAAAATCCGCAATAACTTTTTACTGGGTGTACCGATTTTAATAATTTTTAATTTAATCGAAAGCTCATGTTTGTCATGTGTCATGTGTCACATATAAATTTTATTGAGATCTGATTACTACTTTTTGAGTAATCTTTGATAACGCGTAGTTACTTGACTATTTTTTCGTCGATCTACGTTGTATTACTCGTCGATGTAACTGAAGTCGGTATTTTTTCGTTTGCGAGCAAACACAATTATTTAAAGTTACATACGGGAGCTAATAAATTTGGTGATATTTTGGTCGTCTTTAATATGGCACGCAGTACTGTTGGATAGATCGGACAGAAATGGTACGAATGGATATTTGAACATTTTTATTTTAACCGACTTCCAAAATAGTAGGAGGTTCTCAATTCGACTGTATTTTTTTATGTATGTTACTTCAGACTGGGTGGGCCGATTTCGACGAAATTTTTTGTGATCGAAAAGTGGCGTGTGTCATTTGGTCCCACTTAAATTTATTTGAGTTCTAACAACTAGTTTTCGTGTTATATCTAATAATGCGTTTTTACTTGACTATTTTTTCGTCGACCTACGTTGTATTTATTATACCGCATAACTTTTTACTGCGTGTACTGATTTTGATAATTTTTAATTTAATCGAAAGCTGATGTTTATCATGTGGTCACATATAAATTTCATCGAGATCTGATAACAACTTTTTAGTAATCTTTGATACCGCATATTTACTTGACTATTTTTTCGACTACCTACGTTTTATTACTTGTCGATGTAATTGAAGTCAGTTTTTTTTCGTTTGCAAGCATATACAATTATTGTGTCTAGTGCCGTTATTTTTACAACTATAGTTTGATTACAAAAAATGACAACTATCACAGTTAAACAGATAAAATATGCTGAAAAATTAAAATTAGACAATAGCTATCAGTTTCATTAATTTATTAGTTATGTAAAAAAAGTAAGTAGGACTTCTTCTGATGGGCGCACTTAGGGTAGGGCACTTGCCCCACCCTGACTCGTAGATAATAAAGTATACTTAATGACATTCATTGATATTTTAGATTTTAAAAAGGAAATTTCAGGTAGATTTAGTCAAAACCAAGTAGATAGTGAAAGTAAATTAAAAGTTGCAATAAATAAGAAAAAATATATTTTCTCCTTATCGAGTTTCACTTTTTTTTGCCCCACCTTTATAAAATTCTGGGTACGTCCATGCTTTTTTACTACTAAGTAATATTATGATTAATATAAGTATGAGAACAATAATTGTGTTTGCTCGCAAACGAAAAAAACCGACTTCAATTACATCGACAAGTAATGCAACGTAAGTAAACGAAAAAATCAACAAACGCACTAGTCTTCACTACAATTCTCGAGGGTTTCCCTCGATTTCTCTGGGATTCCATCATCAGATCCTAATTTATCATAACACCACACTTGGGATATCTCTTTTCCAACAAAAAAAGAATTATCAAAATACTGTGTGGTTACGGTAACAAAGAATACAGCAACCCCCTCTCTTCCCACGGGTGTCGTAAGAGGCGAATAAAGGATAACACAGTTCCACTACCACCTTGGAACTTAAAAAGCCGATCGGTGGCGGAATAACCATCCAACTGCTGGCTTTGAAATACACAGTCCGAAGACGGGCAGCTGCGTCTTCGGTGCGACAAAGCCAGCCCTGTGGTCACCAACCCTCCTGCCCGGCGTAGTGACTATGGGCAAAACGCATGAGTTCACGCCATTTTTGGCGTGAACTTGTGGAGGCCCATGTCCAGTAGTGGATTGCGAAAGGCTGCTGTGATGAAAATCGGTTCATAAACGACGAAGCTATCCCCGAACATACGATTGTCTGTTGTCGTCGAATTGAATAACCTCCTCTTCTTTTGAAGTCGGTTAAAGATCAATACGTAAGTGCGTTAATAAAAGAACTATAAACATTAAGTTTATGCAGCTTTTTCGTATACGCGAGAATTGTGACAAACAGTTTTTTAAACTTAAATAGTCCTTGAATTGCCTTTTATTACAATCTCAATAACTGGTTGACAAATGCCAAAAAAGTTGTATAGCGTACTAAGAATTGAATACTTTTTTAGTTTTTTAAGTAACTTTAAAAGAACAAAAATATCATAGTAGTAAAATTTCATCTTGTTCAGGTAGTTTTTTTTTAAACTAAATAAAAAAACAGTACCAACAAAATTTGTGTCTGAATAAGTTAACTCTATTTATTTATAGAGCAAAAACCTGATGACTTAGCATTCTAAATTATTTTGCGAATGAGATACCTCTCTATTATTCCCGGTCTTCGGGAAATGTTTATACTTGCATACGATACTAGCAAGCGCTCCTCTTATATCTCAGTATTACTACTTCAAGAGGCTTTGAAAATAGCTTGATATGTTTTATACGCTTCAACAAAAACATTAATAGTTAAATTTTGATTAAAAATGTAAAATATTTCATACGATACGTACAAAAAAATTAAGCTCACTGGACATTTTTATTTTTATTTTTACATTTTTTTTTTTTATTTAAGTTGAATATAATTATTAATATTGTTCGAGATATTGGAACCCAACCCACGAGAAAAACATTCAAAAAGTTATTATTACAGCCTATACAGTCCACTGCTGGACATAGGCCTCCACAAGTTTACGCCAAAAATAACGTGAACTTAGGTGTTTTGCCCATAGTCACCACGCTGGGCAGGCGGGTTGGTGACCGCAGTACTGGCTTTGTCGCACCGAAGACGCTGCTGCCCGTCTTCGGCCTGTGTATTTCAAAGCCAGCAGTTGGATCGGTCGGCTTCTTAAGTTCCAAGGTGGTTGTGGAACCTTGTTATCCCTTAGTCGCCTCTTACGACACCCACGGGAAGAGAGGGGGTGGCTAAATTCTTTAGTGCCGTAGCCACGCAGCACATTCAAAGAGTATATAATATCAAATCCAAAACATCTATCAACGCGATAACTATGTTTTTAGATATGCTTAAAGTAAAAAAAGTTTCTTCAACTAATTATTTTACATCGCTCATTATTACACAAATTATAATCATTAAAATAATACGGCCGTATAACAACGCTTACGACAATTACATGTAAGTAGTAGTAGTTTATTACTATTTTCGCTATTAAGTTTAAAAAAAACAAATACGTACCTACGTCAAAATAATTTGTTCATCTACACATGTATAGGTGTACATAATGATCTGCGCGTTTCGTATGACTGTTCCCTTTGCGTGATTCATAAACTCATAACCAACCTTTATTGTGTAATCCGGGCGTTTTAAAACAAAAAGAATTTTTTGATATCAGTTGGAGAATTTTAAACTTTTCTGTTCGATGTCCGTATTATGTTTTTATGTATATTTATTTTAATTCGTTCACTGCAAACGGCAACATAGTAGCTCTATTAGGTAGACATAGTATAAAACAATTAACATAACAGTTAGAATATTACAAAACTTATTAATATAATAATTAATTTCATATTCATCTGTATATTAATACGTGAAAACCAAAAACTTTGCACCCCTTTTCACGAAAAGGAGTATGGAATTTCGTACACTTGCACTTTATATAGAGAAGCGCAGAATGCTAATATTTTTTTTAATAATGCATAAAAATATATTACGTCTATAAAAAAAAACATAACACACAACACCATGTATTTGACACACACACGCATATTATATACTCTTTTGTTGATTGTCAAAGTCTGTAGTTAAATTGAATTTTTTAAAAAGGTTTTTTATTTTCATTATTTTTTTCTTTTTTTTTTTAGTTTAAATTTTTAATTATTGTCGAATTTCAACCACTGGGCGACCACTAGTATTAATAAATTCACTACGAATTGGATATAATAGCAATAAGTTCACGATTTGCAGCAGAAACTAATGATACGTTTATTGTTTTGTTTTTAGAATATAATTTTGCTGCTATGCTTACTGAGTGTAGTAGCAAGTCAACGTTTAGACTCTAGTGACTTTGGTTACTCGAGGCGAGGCTCCGGTGGTTATGGCTTGCTGAGACCAGGATATGACGGATATGGCGGTTATGGCGGTTATGGCGGATATGGTAGTGGCTATGGAAGTGGGTATGGATCCGGATATGGCGGCGGGTACGGCAGCGGGTATGGCAGCGGGTATGGCAGTGGATATGGCAGTGGATATGGCAGCGGTTATGGAGGTGGATATGGCGGTTATCCTGCCCAGTCGGGCTATGGAGGTAATTATTATTTGAGTATATAAATATTTCGTTTATACTCATTGCATTTACTATTTTTAATTTTTTGATAGAAATAAAAAATGTAAAGACGATTTTTTTTTCAATTTTGATTTCTTGTCAACGACTTATTTATTGATACCTCTTCTCAAAAATAACTTATAATATTTTATGCATTTTTATTAATTAATACATACCGAAAGTTTTATTAATATCGGTGCATCAATTAAGACGTCAAAACAGAAAAAAAAATAAGTAAACATCAGTACCTATATTTTACACAAATAAGGTTAGTCACGTGATTTCATTTATATAGAAAAATATTCATTTTACATGACGTATTTATTTAAAATTTATAAAAAGTATTAAATAGGTTCTGATAATAACATCGGTATCATATGTTTTGCAAGATAAAACGCTACAAATACCCATTGGTACAAATGTCGAAAATAAATAAAGGAAATCAGGAAATTTCGACGACTAATCATACGAGTAGGTTCTGATTCCCGTTGCCGGTGATTTTATTATCTAATTCTGATGTAGGCGGATATAGCGGATACCCGGGTTACGGCGGTCACGGGTCGGGGTACCAAGGTTACGGAGGTAGGTGTTTGTTTCTATTGTTGCTTTTACATTAATTTCGTATTTTTTATATGTTGGTAAAAGAGAATTACAGTTGGTAGTTCGCTTTTTTAATATGTAGATTGGTGGCCTTACAATTAAATTATACAGCTACATATACTCGTAGGTACTAACATTAATAATAACGTATTAATAATGAATATTTAATAATGATAAGATTATTTTTTATAGAAATTCTACGGGATTCTTGAAAAACTAAAGTAGGATGTATTAGTAATACATACATATATTGAGGTGCTTGATTTACTGTCTTAGAAGCCTTGGATTATTAAGCAGGATTAGACCAGATTCTCTTTTTGTGTATATATATATATATATATATATATATATATATTATTAAAGGCAGGAGTAAAACTTCTGAAAAGTCAAAGTATACAGTCCAAAATTGAGACATTTACAACTGAAACTTCAAATAATTATATTTATGTTTGCAGGCTACCGCCCCGGTTACCGTCCTAGCTACGACTACCGCCCCGGCTACACCGGTAGTAACGTAGGCTACCCTAACTACCGCCCCGGCTACCAGTATCGTTCAGGCAACGACCGCTACCCTGGTTACAGCAACTACATCAGTGGTTACGAAGGTTATGACAATTTTAAAGTAGTAGCAAGGAGAAGTGAAGTGAAAAATGTTGATACTGCTGTAGTATAGGTTTAATGATTTAAAGCTTTAAGCACATTAATTTTATTTATGTACATAATTTTTAATAAATTGTAAAGCAGATATGTCTTTCTCTACCTTTAACTACACTGTGTGGATAAACAATAAATAAATAAATAAATAAGTAAATACATAAACTCTTCACACTCAACGGTCCCCACTAGGATTTACCCCTGTGTCGGGGTCTGAAAATACACGCAATACACAAACGCCCAGACCACGACAAACATCTATATGGCCAATACAAATGTATCTCGTGAGCGCGGATCGAACCCGAGACCGCCTGTGCTGTAACCGCTGCGCAAAGCGTCGTCATCGTCGTCATCATCGTCGTGTTAATATAATTTAAGGTCTGCTATATTGTTATACCCACCTACACTGTGTGACAAGAATTTATACACGTACATACATTTGTCATAGGGGGGATATGCATTAATTACGTAAGGGTTCCGAAGGGAGGGTGGTTGGAGAAATTTCTACATACCCTTGGGAGGGTCAAACTGATTTTTCTGAAATATTTTCAAAGTCCATTCCTTGTATTAGAAATCGCACGGTCAAGTGGTTTGGCGGGTTTTTTATTTCATTTTATTCGAGAAGGTAACAAAACGTATTAAGATGAGATGTTTATTACTTGTTTTACAAAGAATTAAGTGTAAAATATAATAAAATAATCACACTACGTATGGCATGTTTTAGTTTGAATTAGTATCGCTTCATACAAAAAAAATGTTGAAAAAACATTAAGTCTAGATTCCAACTTTTTAGTAAATATTTCTTGCACAAAAAGGTTTTAAAAATATATTCATAATAAAGAATATAGCTACCCCCTCTCTTCCCGTGGGTGTCGTAAGAGGCGACTAAGGGATATCACAGTTCCGCTACCACCTTGGAACTTAAAAAGCCGATCGGTGACGAGATAACCAACCAACTACTGGCTTTGAAATACACAGGCTGAAGACGGGCAGCAGCGTCTTCGGTGCGACAAAGCCAGTACTGCGGTCACTAACGCGCCTGCCCAGCGTGGTGACTATGGGCAAAACACATGAGTTCACGTTATTTTTGGCGTAAACTTGTGGAGTCCTATGTCCAACAGTGGACTGTATAGGCTGTAATGATGAAGATTATATACTTTAGACAAAGAACTGTTTTGAGCTTAATAAATCTCGCATTATTTATATATTTTTAAATGAGCCCTGTTAATTTCAAACAAATCTTACCCTCGAAGACTTACCCACACCTATATCGGAGTAGTTATAGTTCGTTCCACTATGCTGCTCCACTACAAGAAAGGAACAGCATAGTAGAACAATAGTTTGATTTTATTTACTTACCAAAAAATTTATTAAGTACAGCAAAACAGGACATATCTTTCACATACTCTAGAGCCGACCTAATGAGGAATTATTCAACTCTCAAATTAGTTAAACGATTTATTCTCATTTAAATAATGCAGTTTAATATCCTTTATCGATTTATAATAATTAAATTTATAATGAAATTGACAGTTAAAATATTTCAACTTTATTACATAGCCAATAGAAACAAAAAAAAAACATACGTGTACTATTTTTATAAAGACAAAAACATCCTGTTACAAGTTCATTTTTAAGTTCCGTGTATTTTGTACATGTATAAAATACTTAATTGCAAATTAGTTATACATTTTCGACATACGGCAAAGAACAAAACACAATCGTACTAAAGGAAGGAAAACTACCTTTGGTTTAGCTGATCACTATCAACTTGGCGTTGTTATTATTTACGTAGTTTGTCGAAATGATTTTAAATCATTTTATCATTTACCCGCCCCGGCTTCGCACGGGTGCAATGTTGATACTACATATACTAAAGAATGTCTTTATTTATCGTATGAAGCTAGCTTATAGCATAGTTATTAACATAATAACAACAACATTCAAATATGCGTCGTTAGATTACACGTTGTTACATAATGCGTTGAAGAAATAAAGGTTCACTGCTCGTTCCCCGTAGGTGATAGCGTGATAATTTGTAGCCTATATGTTGACCCGACTTCTTAATAATATTCGTGCCAAATTTGAAGTCAATCACATGGAGTACTTTTTGAGTTTGTCCCGGACATACATACAGACAAACAGACAAAGAGACAAACAGACAAAAATTCTAAAAACTATATTTTTGGCTTCGGTATCGATTGTAGATCACACCCCAAGTATTCTTTTAAAGAAATATTCATTGTAAAGTTTTGAGTTTCCTACCATTTTATTATATGTATAGATAACAAGTCTCCTAGAAAATGACATACTTATAGACTTATTTCAAAACCAATTCATCAAAACCTAAGACTTTTTGAATAGTTTGTCCACTAGTTATAAAGCGAAACTATGATGGCAAAATTAGTACTCAATATAGAGATTGGACTGTTAATAAATAATCAGAAAATAATATTCCATTATAATAATATTAAAATCATCGCCAAAAATATATTACCCTTGTCTGTAAGAAAAATATTTAGCAGGGAAAATAAAGAGCAAATAAGTCATATCAATAAAATTCTTAATAAAATATTTATTTACAAATAAAATAACACTGTTATTACACTATTAATTAAATAAAATTACATAAAATAGTTTAATTTTACATAAATAACTTGACGTCCAGCGCAGTCTCACTTGCGTTTACATTTACAGCGTACCGCGACAATTCATTTACTTGCCACCTTGATTTTATAACGCAAAAATTAAAAGAAATAAGAATGTTCCCTCAGAAACACGTTGTGAAATAGACACTTTTTATTTTCAACTGTGGGCAAAATTATTATTTATACATCTATACAATAAAATTGGAGTGTCTGTTTGTAATATTAAAATAACCGCGTTTTACTAAATGCATATGGATGTATACATGATACATAAACCAAACTAACTTTTTTTATAATTTTTGTCTGTCTATCTGTCTATTTGTTCCGGCTAATCTCTGAAACGGCTGGACTGATTTTGACGGGATTTTCAGATACAGATAGCTGATGTAGTAAGGAGTAACTTAGGCTACTTATATTTTAGAAATTTATTTATTTTATAACTCTGCGAACTGAACCTTTTTTATTAAATTCCACGCGGACAAAGTCGCGGGCATAGCTAGTATTAGAATTAAATTGAAATAGTTGTTCCCATAGTGAGACTGTCAACAACAAAGGTCTTTCCCTAACGTAACCGACCACTATGTAGGGAAGTTTTTGGAATGACACTCCATGTAGGTAGATGTAGTGCTCTTTTACGGTGTTTAATCGTAAACATAATTGCGAATGGCGAGCCTATGTGGAGAGTTTTAGGAAAAAGTGTAAACAATTTCTCTCATTCTTATACAATGTCAGTTTTACTGTCCAAAATATCTCACCCCGAAATGAGTCTCACTCTAAAATTAATTTATTATGTCTTGCCCCCCTTTAAAACACAAGTTAATAAATGCTTACGGAAAACAAAAAAAAAAAGCTGACATTTAATACCAAAATAAGTCATAACTATTTCAACCATTGCTAAAGTTCATCATCTAAATGCATAAAAACGCCAATACAGTCGTAGTTATAGCAAGTAAAACAGCCTTCAAACAAAATTATATATTAACCGCTGAACCAGTCTGAGGTCATAGAATTGAAGAAGGACGCTGCCCCCGATCGAGCGTTCGCGAAGTTTATCGGCAAGGAACTCGTCATGAGATCAGAAATATCCGATCTTGACTTGTTCGGACTCGCAGATACGGTTTTCTTCTTTACCTGTGAAAAGTAACAACATATGTAGTAAGGAAATATGTAAAAACTTCAATTGCGAAACGTTTGACATTGTAGTCACAACGTTAGGTCTAAAGCTAGTGCCCAATGTCTGTATAGGCCATACAGATATTTGTTATGGTGAGAGGTGTATGTTGTATTTTCGGTTTAGGGACACAAGTTTCCTCGACCCGCTGAGGTCCGTTGTGTGTAAGGCTGTAATTTGTAATTTATTTCCATATAATACTCAAAAATATTGAACTATTCTGTTAATAACATTGTTCTTCTAACTTTTCTGTAATTCCTTCCAAAAGCACCAGCACACAGGGGATGGAGAAGTGAGGTGGAATTCCAATTTAAAATTTAGATTAGGTTGTGATAATTAAAACTTTTGTTATGTTTAGGATTTGACCTGAGACTTGAGTTGTTTGACTTGAGTTGACCTCACAACAATATTTTTTATTCTTGAAAAAAAAAATATTGTGTGATAACTTTTTTTACAAAAAAACACAGTTGTGTATTCAGTGACGGTTAAGAAAAAGGTAATGAAAGTAATTAATAAAAATATTACGAATTCGCTAAACTCCTAATTCACATGAAGGATGTATGTGTGCTTTAGTATTAATAAAAAGCACAAAGGATCAAAATTAGCTCGCGAATGTAAGAAGTTGGTCCCAATGATATTTATACCAATTCAATTGTTGTTAATGTTATTTAATTTAAATAATTCGAACATACACTAAATGAAAATTAGCAGACATGATTTTTGCACACAATTAACAATAATGCGCCGCCAACAACTTTAAAAAGAAGTTGTATAACTCAACATTGACAAACACAGATAACAATTGGAAATCTAAATTCGCTCGTTTAACCTTTTGACCGCCACGCCTCAAAACCATTCCCGTGCCCTGTACGCCAAGGCATAAAATAAACAAAAATACCTACGAAAAAAATAGTGCTGCCAAAAGTCGTTATCGAGTACCACACAGTGACTTGTTTTTGCTGGTTTTTATGCAATAAATGATTACTTATATAATCTAGGAAGGTTTATTTTTTAATATTTTTCTTGTGTTATCTTGCACTCGTTATATATACTTACAACAACATAAATAAAAATCAAACATTACAAAAATAATCGTAGTAAAGCACAACACTCTTTTCTATCGCCATGACGTCATTGTCACGACTGGACGACTACGGCGCAGCTGGCCTACGGTTTTGAAACTCTCTTTAGAGACGTGCCGTGTCGCACGCAAGGAAGCCGCAGGCTATATATCGATTTCGAATCGAATCGATATATACATGAAAAGTAATTTAGAAAAAAATTAACCGAATTCAAATTTGTAATTTTTTAACCGACTTCAAAAAAGGAGGAGGTTACTCAATTCGACCGATTCGATATATATTTTATATTTTTTTATTTATGTTCGGGGATAACTTTTTCGTTTATGAACCGATTTTGATAATTCTCTTTTTGTTGGAAAGAAGATAACCCCGGTGTAGTACCATGCTAAGGAAACCAGGATTTGATAATGAGATCTCGAAAATCTGCATAACTTTTACTGGTTGCATCGATTTTGATGATTTTTAATTTAATCGAAAGCCGATGTTTATCATGTAGTCACGTTTAAATTTCATCCAAACCTGATTACAACTTTTTGATTGATAATGCGTATTTACTTGACTATTTTTTCGTCTACCTACGTTGTATTACTTGTCGATATAATTGAAGTTAGTTTTTTTCGTTTGCCTGCAAACACAATTATTATCTTATTAGATAACAGTTTATTATCTAAGGTTCATTAGAACAGTATTCACTGTGCCCCGTTCCATAGTGCCCCATAAGGCCAACGTTTCAAACGAGTTTTATAAAAAGTTAGGTTAGTTTTTGAACTTTCCACACAATTGTCTCAAATAGACAAAATGATTAAGATTAATGAAAAAAAAAAATATCATTTACCTATTCTTTAAACTTTTTTATTAAAAAGAAAGTACTTTGAAAAGAAATCTCAACTTTTGAACAAGAATTATTGTGTTTGCTCGCAAACGAAAAAAACCGATTTCAATTACATCGACGAGTAATACAACGTAGATCGACGAAAAAATAGTCAAGTAACTACGCGTTATCAAAGATTACTCAAAAAGTAGATATCAGATCTCAATGAAATTTATATGTGACCACATGATAAATATCAGCTTTCGATAAAATTAAAAATTATCAAAATCAGTACACCCAGTAAAAAGTTATTACGGATTTTCAAGTGTCCCTCGATTTCTCTGGGTTCCCATCATCAGATCCTGATTTCCTTATCATGGTACCAAACTAGGGATATCTTCTTCTCCAACAAAAAAAGAATTATCAAAATCGGTACATCCAGAAGAAAGTTATGCGGTATAATACAACGTAGGTCGACGAAAAAAGCGTCAAGTAAAAACGCATTATTAGATATAACTCGAAAAGTAGTTGTTAGATCTCAAATAAATTTAAATGGGACCAAATGACACACACCAGCTTTCGATTAAAAAAAATTGTCGAAATCGGTCCGCACGGTCAAAAGTTCTGAAGTAACATACATTAAAAAAATGCAGTCGAATTGAGAACGTCCTCCTTTTTTGGAAGTCGGTTAAAAATGGAATATTTTTCTATTCACAGTTCCATCGTTGTCACGCCGCCATATTTCACTACGTCCTCGTTTGACACAGGACGCGCTGTAATTGATCGAAGCATGACCACACGAATTAGTGTAGAATTTATATATATATATATATATATATATATATATATATATATATATATATATATATATATATATATATATATTGTGTTTTTTTTATCGACACTGTTTCATAGTGTCCCGTGTTCCATTGTTACCCAACTCAATAGTTGATCCGATGAAGCAAATTAATATAATCGGTGCGGTCGATGCCAGCCTTAGTTTAAAAGAAATATTTACATGCGTTAAATATTTTTTTGCTTAGGTAGCAAATAGTACTAAAACAGTATTGAGTAAGTAGCAATATTACAAATCAAATATTTCACGACACACGACACGACATGGGTCTCAGAAAAAAGCTTTTATGAGAGTGGGGGTTAGAGATGATATTGATGCTGCCAGATGATTTTGAGAATGAGAAAGAAAATCGTAACTTTGCTCTTAACCTTAGATAAAAAAAATGAAAAAAATAAAAAAATAATTATTGGTAATTGTATATTATTAAAATCATCGACGCCTTCCAAAATGCGACGATGTTCTAAGGTATCGCTCGTTTTGAACTTCACTAGTTTTCTCGCTATTCGCTTATGACGTCATCAGCGTGTCGTCTATACTTGACAACGGCGTGTAGAGAACGGATTAATGACTACGCGCTAGAGATGCGCCAGATTTGAGATATCAGATTTATTATGGCGATTTGATTGATTTTAGTTTATTTGATTTGATAGATAGTTTTATGTTTTTTATCTTTTGTTTTATTCAAATATCAAATTATTTATAGAAAATGTAACAAGTTTGAGTTGAATTTTGAATAGCTAATTGCAAAAATGACTAGTAATTATGATTTTTTTTAAAGTGCAATAAAGAATATATAAATCATCTATACCATTTTGACTAGCCCGTTGGCGCAGTTTGTAGTGACTACAGGTCAGCAGGTGCTTTCTGCTCCGGAGGTTATGGGTTTGATTCCCACCCCGAGTCTGGGTATAATATATATTTATTTATATGTGTATTATTTATATGTATGCTTATCAAAAAAAAATATAGCTATACCAGTCAGCTGTTACCTATAACACAAGCATTAAGTTGCTTACTTTAGGAACAGAATGATGACCGTGTGTGTATGTTGTAAATATTTATTTATTTATTATTTATTTATACCTCTTGCGTCACATCCCTAGCGGTCAACTATAGACGACTTCGGCGTTCGGGACATATCATTTACGTGGAATAAGAATGCATGTTTTTATTTCAATGTTTCTCAGTACGTGTAGCTCTAAAAGACTTGTTTTTTATACTCAAATGTTGCGTTGATATTCTATTTTCATAAATGTTGAATTAAAATACTAGAAACATTTTTTTAATAATTTTATTTAATATTTTTGTGGTCCGGGTTTTTTGTCACCTATAGACGTCGCTGGCGCACAGGACTCGCGAGCCCTTGTCAAGTATAGGTGACTACGGCGGTCAAAAGGTTAATAAAAGTGTATCATGCCCGTTGCATCTATAATAGCTTACTTGCAGTCTTTTTGTACCAGGTGTTTTGAACATTTTTGCATTAAATTTATAAGGTGTAAATAACCTGTTCTTTTATTTAATTTAGGTTGGGTTTTTTTATCTATAAGAGCAGGTTTTTGTATCAGCTTGTCATATTAATACATTTTAAAGAAGTATAAATTTAGATAATTGTTGATATTGAAACATAAAGAATTTGATATGATAACAGCGTCATAGGATACTTAATTTCAAGTTTTTAACCCCATCTAACGTGATATACTTATTGCCTACTTTAACAATAATTTATAATGAGTATAATATGGTCCTAATTGTTATTAAATAAGTAATTAATTAACAGCATATCAGTATTTTTAGTATTATCTAAGACTGTTAGAACTCTCCAACACACACGCACACATATTTACCATGTAATCATAGAATGTAGATTTCAAACGTTGAATCATTCTGTACAAACGTCAAAAATCAAAATATATAAATAGTAACATTATAAATATTATATAAAGTTTAAAATAAATAGATGTATTATCAGACCATTCAGATAAGGCAACGTTACATCACAAGTGTCCGATAACGCTATCAATATCTATAATATCTATAATATATATAAAAGCGAAAGGTCACTCACTCATCACGAAATCTCAGAAACTATAATACCTACAAACTTGGAATTTGGCAGATAGGCTCCTTATAGGGCATAGACATTCGCTAAGAACGGGTTTTACAAAATTCGACCCCTAAGGGGGTAAAACGGGGGTTGGAAGTTTGTATGAAAGTCCTATGTTTTTGAAGTAAGAGACGAAATTTAAAATATATGCTCTATAGATAGTGTGAAGGTGTCCAAATAATGTATCTTTAGAAATCAACTCCCTTTTGGGGTTAAAACGGGGGATGGTAGGTTTACTCACTTATTCACGAAATTTCCGGAACTATAACACTTACAAACTTGGGACTTGGCAGATAGGCTCCTTATGGGACGTAAACATTCGTTAAGAACGGGTTTTACGAAACTCGACCCCTAAAGGGTTAAGGAGGGGTGGAAGTTGGTATAAAAGTCCTATGTTTTTGAAGTAAGACTTGAAATTTAAAATATAAGCTCTTTAGATGATGAGAATATGTCCAAAGAATGTACCTTTAGCAATCAACTCCTTTTTGGGTTTAAAACGGGGGATGGTAGGTTGACTCCCTCATCACGAAATCTCCGAAACTATAACAGCTACAAACTTGAAATTTGGCAGGTAGGTTCCTTATAGGGCGTAAACATCCGGTAAGAGCTGATTTTACGAAACTCGACCCGTAAGGGAATAAAACCGGGGTTGGAAGGTTGTATGAAAGTCCTATGTTTTTGAAGTTAGAGACTTGAAATTTAATATGTATGCTCTATAGATGGTAGAAAGGTGACCAAATAATGTATCTTTAGAAATCGACTCCCTTTTGGAGTTAAAACGGGGGATGGTAGGTTGACTCACTCATCACGAAATCTCCGAAACTATGACAGCTGCAAGCTTGAAATTTGGCAGGTAGATTCCTTATAGGACGTAGACATCCGCTAAGAACTGATTTTACGAAAATCGACCCCTTAGGGGATAAAAACGGGGGTCGGAAGTTTGTATGAAAGTCTTATGTTTTTGAAGTAAGAGACTTGAAATTGAAAATATATGCTCTATAGATGGTAAGGAGGTGTCCAAATAATGCATCGTATATATATATATAAAAGAGAAAGGTCACTAACTCACTCATCACGAGAACTCAAAAACTGCTGGATGGTCTATCCATCCAGGTTGGACAAAGATAAAATTTGGCTGGGAGGTAGATTATAGTTAGCAGACGTCCGCTAAGAACGGATTTTACGATATTCCACCGCTAAGGGGGTTTAATTTGGGTTGATAGTTTGTATGAAACATATACAGCCTGAAAATAAAATTTGGTGTATAGAGAGGTTTTATAAAAATACCTATTAAATTATACTAAATTGTGCCTTTTAAAAAGTTACTTAGTTTGATAAGCATTTCAAGTGACTGAAATAAAAAAATAATTTGCATTAAAGCAAGTAATGCATATCTTCATAACCACGCGGACGTAGTCGCGGGCAACAGTTAGTGTATTATAAAACAAAGTCCCCAAAAGTGTATGTGATCGAATCGCTCAAAATCTAATGAACGAATTTTTATGCGGTTTCACCATTGGAGAGAGGGCTCCACCATTGGCAAGAGGAAGGTTTACGGAACGGCTTAGCCGATTTTGATGAGTTTCACTGGAAGTTTGCCGGGAAAACATTGCGACACACTAATTTCAACGCGGGCGAAGCCGCGGGCACAGCTAGTATATATATATTTATAAATATATACGGTCGAATTGAGTAACCACCTCCTTTTTTGAAGTCGGTTAAAAAATCAATGACGACGAATCTAATAACACTACTTATAAATTAAATGGAAAACCAAATTTTTGCATGTTTATTGATAGTATTATTAAGTTCCCGACATTTCGACTATTAAAAGGGATGTGGTCAAGGTTACACTCAAAATGACCAATACAAATGTACGTTACATTTGTATTGGTCATTTTGACGTGGCTGATACCACTCAACAGAATCATTTATTAACCGATTTTAAAAAAGAGATGGTTCTCAAAACGGCTGTATTTTGATGATTCTTTATTTTTTAATCGAAAGCTGGTGCTTGTTACATGGTCACATTTAAATTTGATTGATATCTGACAAGTACTTTTTGATTTATCTCTAATACGTTGTCTACCAACGTTGTATTAACTGTACGTGTTATTGAAGTCGGTTCTTTTTTCATTTGCGAACAAATAATTAGACCATATTACATCGATTACGTCACACGATGGAGTATCATATCATTATACATGTATAAATATTTCAAAACCTACCTGTTTCTCCTGTTTCTTGTGAACACTAGCCGGGGTAGCGACAGGCAGTATTGAGAACCAGTGGGTGTCGACTGCTGCCAGTAGTGTTGCGGCCTTGTCTCCGCTACCGCCGGATAGTACCGGTTTAGTTCCGATTATACCGGTTAACTGGCCGTGATGGAGGATCAGACTACCTAATAATGTCTGAAAGTTAAATGATGAATTTGTTATGCTTGTAAGCTTTTAATTATTACGCTATAACGTTTTCATTTATTTTAGGTGTCGTCCATCAATTACAGGATTTTAGCAACTTTTTAAACCCCTTAGTGATATGTGGTGGGGTTTTAGCACAAAAATCACGTGTATTATTGTAATATTCAGAATATTATCTTTATATACATATAATCTGATTGAATTTAGGAATATTACACATTTTCTAGGCAGAAATCAAGGTTACAGGGTTTTAATGGTTTGTTTCAGCCACTTTTCCTCTGCTTGTAATGATTCGTGATGTTTTTCCGAAAGCGACGGAATGGACAAACTTTTTATTTTTTTTACGGCGTTTAAATTTGGATATTGCTATGTCGTAATTTTGTATCATAAGTCATAATTATTATTACATAGTGTGTGTTAAATAATAATTATTATGACTTTATAATACAAAGTACTTTACAAATACTATAATGTAAAGTTCCTTTCTATATTTTGTGATTGAGCACAAAAAAAAATATATGAAAAAGTGTTTCTTGAACAACGTACACACAACAAACACACGCACACACAAACAACCGACGTTTACAAAAACATATACAAACCTGAACTCTTTGAACCGATCTCTTCAAATTAGTTTGTATATATGGATAGAAAACATCATAGTCGAAGGGGTCTATTTTCTGCCTCAGAAACTCACATATGTCGTGAGACATATCCATTGCCTTCTTATTCTCTCTTGGAACCATCAGTAACGTCAAATGTCTTACATCCATTAGGAGTTGAAGCGCACACCTCTGATTTATATCTTTCTCTTTTTCTCTTATGACTTTATTGTAATGTGCGAGTGTGATAGATATAGTGTTCTCTATGAAGGTTGTGTGTATTTCTGATGGTAATGTATGAGGGACCACTTCGTCTAGTATTCGGCTAATTGCGTAGAGGTATTCTTGTAGTTTTAACGAAGGACAAGCCGGTACTTTGATTGTTGATTCTATTGCATTGCCTTCTTCGTCCTTCTCTTCAATTTTTATCACATCCCATTGCTAAAAATTTTATTCTTTTATTATAATAATATAATGAAAGCTTAAAATATTATATAAAATGTATCAGAAAGACAACTTCTTAATTTTTTTTTAATACATTTCCTATCTTTGATAAAACATTTCTTTATATAGTTGTCATTAAGCATTTTTTATTTATATAGAACTTATTTTGTAATATCCTTCTATAAAAATTTTAATACGGCATTATTTTTTTAAGGATTGCAGCGCATTAGCTTCATTTTTCATAATAAATTAATTTTCTAAAATGTCTTAGGTTATGTCAAACTTTACAAAATAAAATTAACAAAAAAAAACAAAGTTCTCCTACCATCATCAAATAATCGATATTCGCTTCCAATGTAAACTCCTGAGGCAAATCTTGGGTCAAATTCCGTATCTTCGAATCAACTAAATCCAGCCATTTCCCCCAACAAAACAGATAATTCTGCTTCAAAACTCCACAAATATTATTCCAACTCTTCAAACCATCTTCATTTACAGTTAAAACTGTTTTATATTCCTCATTAATGTAACATTTACGTAAGTTGTGTATGAGGACAGTTATTGCTTGAACGAATCTCGCCGTGTATATAGCTGTTGTTTTCCTCTGTAATTCTGTTGATTGAAGCGTTTGTTCCTCGAAGCACGCTTTTATATATTGTAGCATGCTGTTGATAATTATATTTTATGTAAATTTTAAAATTACTATTTAATTATTAATCAAATACTTCAACAAAAATATGAGATTAGGAATTAGATTAGAAAAAATTAATTTGCGTACAAATAATTGGTGAATACAGTAAACCATTTATCCCACGCTTATTGTTCATATTTTGTCTTTGGTTATTTTAATGTATAACGTTACAATTTTGCTCTTTTAATCTAAGATTTTTTTTTAAATAAATAGTTGAGACTGACAACAGGTATTCTTACAGATGACGATACGTTTTTTTTTTGGCTAAAACTATACTTTTAACACTAACATATTACTTTTAAGCAAATTCTTTAAATTTCTACAATACCTTTTAGCGATAAGACCGCCTTTGTACACTGTTTTTTTTTTTTTTTTGTAATATGTTATTGTGTTGATTGTTATTGTGTACAATAAAGAGTATCTATCTATCTACCTTTGTATGTGTCTGTCGGATGCATCTCTTAAATATTCCTCAATTTCGCTTCTGTCAATATAAACTTGATCCAAATCTTCATCATAGTCGTACACGTAAAGCTTATCTTTTACGAGCTTTTTATCTTTGTACAAATATTCTTTTAAATCATCTAAAAGTTTCTGAAGTTCATCGTCCAATGTTTGGCAGAGTTTCTCTAAATTTGGTGTGAAGCCACGGTCTTGGCGCGACATTCCTTTGGAAATAAATTTAAATTAAAAATCTGTTTCAAACAAGCCGAGTATGGTAGTATAAGTCAGTTGCGTGCTAAAATTCAAGCTAGAATATTTTGGATTTTAAGTGTTTATTAGCTTATTTTCGAAATTCGCTTGATGGCATAAAAAGCATTTTGAAGAAAGGCAAAAAGCCTCGTTTCGGCAGAAAATGAGAACTGATACTTTTCAATCTATAATTGATAACTGTAATGCTCAATTTATAACCTTCGCCCTACATTGAGACATTTACGAGCTATTTAAAAAGATATGGACTCATCTATATGAAACTAATAACTCATATTTAATAAATAACAGACAATTATGCTCTTGCACCGGGGAAATTTCTTAAAATTAATTTTCTTAACACAAAATACAATGCATTGTATATTATAGCAGAAAATCAGGCCCATGTACTAGAGAAACCCGCGGTAATTATCGTAAACTTAAGTTTATCTTTAATTTATTAATGTGTCAAATAAATCCAATGTACCTTTCATCAAACCATTCATAACTCTAACAACTTCACTCCTGGACTCAATAACCGTATCGCCTATAAGATCCTTCCACACGAACCAATTGATATCCCCCTCTTTTTCAACCTCGCCGTCTGAAGACACCCTTATTAAGTCCACTAACAGCTGAGTCTTAAAAGAATCATAGATTTTCTGCCATCGATTGTCTATGATCGCTTTGACACGGGATGTCAGTAAGGGTTGGAAGTAATGACACCATACATGTACTTCCGGAATGTCTAAGGATTGGCATATCGAACTCCAGTTTGGTGGGGATTCTGAAATAAAGTTGAATTGAATTGGTAATGTAATTATCTAGCCAACCTACAGTGGGGAAAAAATGAACTCAGTAGTAGGACGGTACAAATTATGAATTAAAAAATGTTATACAACAAAATTTGGCAAGGCTTTAGATTAAGAATCGTCATTATGAAGTTAGATAGGTTGGGATCTTTTTTTTTTTTTTGTAACGAAATTATGTCGATAAACGGTCAAATTTTGAGCTTAGATATTTCGACGGTTCTTAATCTAAAGCCTTACCCAAAATTTTTAACATTAGATATATTTACCAATTTTGAAGGTCTCTTGACGTATTTCGTGTAACACTTTCACTCTTGTGATGTTCTGCAATAGTGCTTGAACATTTTCATTGATAAATGTTTTAACCCAAACACTCCACTTTTGTACCGAGCCTGTTATTTCGCTTTTCGCTAGTGGCTGTAGTTCTTTGTTTGATGATAACCTTGACAAATAAGTAACAATTTATATCAGCAACGCTTCAGAAATCCAGGGACACTTTTAACTCTAATTTTAACTTTTATTTTACCATATTTGGTGCAAAAAAAGTTTACGTATCAAATATAACGGAAATTTTTTATTTAAAACTAAACATGAACTTTTTGTATCCAACAAGGAAATAAACAAGAGAAAAAAAAAACTATTTAATAATTTAATATATAAACCATTATATACTCAACTTTAGCCCTAATTAAGTATCAAAAATCAATAATCGCCATTGTCTTACCTGTAACTCGTTACAGCCGAAGGCAATAATTTTAAAGCCGCGGGATCACTGAATTGAACCAATTCGAGCAAAGGTTGTGAATTTGATTTAAATAGTTCATTAAGTTTCACCAACACTACCCCTCCTTCATTTTCTATAATGTTTTCAAATAAAAATAAAAGAATTTAATAATTAAAATAATTAAATTTTCTACAAAATATGGTTATATTTTGCTTTAATTATGTAGGTGTATAATGTATTTGTATGTATTTGTGTGTGTGTATGAATATATATAATATATACTTATGTTTATGTCTGATAGTATATATTTTGCGCCCCTATCCCAACTAACAATCAATTCTAGTCCTCTGCCCAAAGGTTGCCTGGAATAAATCGCTGCTTTAGCGATAAGGCCGCCTGTTGCAACTAATGCAACTTTATTATTTTTGTTTACTTAATTCAATATTTGTTACTTCTGTGTTGGTGTGAAAAAAAAGTGTAAATAAATAACCAAATAATTATAAATATATTTGTATTTGTGCTCATAAACAAAAAAAAATTGACTTCATGTTATATCAACACGGGAATTCAAAAAAAATAATAATTGCACATTATCAGCAGATAATTTAAAATGTACTCATCTATCTCTATAAAATTTAAATGGAAGTACGTAACAATCAACAGCTATCGATTAAGAAAATTAAAAATCACCAAAATCGGTACATCAGTAAATTTATCAAGTAACACAAAATACAGTCAAATTTTGAATATTTTCCTCTTTTTGAAGTCGGTTAATAACTAGCATATAAGTTCAAAATTGACTCACCCACAAAACAAGCATAGACAAGTTCCACAGTCTTTAAAACAATTTTTACACCATTGACGATTTTCTTTTTAATCTGTGCTTTGACATCGCCTTCTAGTATCTGTGCAAGGTCGAACTGTAATGTTGATTTGAGACTGCTATTACTGTGGAGGCCAATGAGTGTGTTCAGTAATTGTACCATTGTTTGGGAATCTAGTAAATATAGTCCAACTAGGCAGGAACAGGCAACCTAGAATATAAAAAAATATATATACATATGTTTACAATCTATGTATGATTTATGATCACAGTCATAGTCTTTATAATTACAATAAATTAACTTTTTTTTAATATATTTAAGAATATCATATTTATTTTAAAACTATTACCACAGACAATTTTCAAAATTTTCTTCTAAACAAGACAAAGACAACTAGTAAAAAAATTTTTTAAACTGCTTTTTATCATGACAGTTTTTGATGATTTTACCATGTTCACTATACATCAAAATTACATATTCTGCAATTAACATTATATACACATTAATATGAGAAATATATTAATGTGTATATTATATATATGTGCTGTTGACATACAAATCTCTCGACATACTAAAATTAGAAATGAATATGTAAAATAAATTATATGAGTATGTTAATATTTTTAGTGTTTAGATAGACTTACCTCAACACTAATATCTACATCTTGCAACCTTTGCCCACACATGTCTACAATAGTCTGGCTAAGGTTAGACACTGAGTGCCATTGTTGTTGAACTAGCCTCTGCAATGATTGCATTCCTGGCTTTACATTTTTACCGCCAATATGAAGTTTCAAACCTTGAATTATAATGTATTACATAGTTATTATACATTTTTAACACAAAAAAAAAGTTAATTACAAGATAGCACATATATATATTATTTTTTGTTTATTTTAAAAATTATATATATGTCGGAAGTAAGAGGAGGTCAGACTGGTTAATTTCAATATGAGGAAACAAAAGATAGTTATAAGTTAACGGGGAGGGGGCCGAACTTCTTATTCGATGCATTCACCATGCGGGTGCCGAGTCCATCGTGTGGCAGAGGGAGTAACTCAGAGCAGTGCCTGGGACTTGTGACCTAGGTGTAGGTTTAAGGAGGCCCTCTTTGAGATACGTATCAACACTCACCTTCAGTGCTCGAGCACAAATTAATTATTAAAAGAGTCTAGGTTAAGCTACTAGCAGGACAACAAGTGCATCGTACCAAGCCAGAGCCAAGCCTACTTTAGCCGAGGTAGCACCGTTCGTTTTATACTCCTCATAATAATTCGAGTAATATAATGAATGAGGGTAGGTGACTATCAAACGATGTGCTAGGTGGCGTGATCGTTGCATCTGTTGTTTATAAATTCCTTTCTAATTGCGTATGACAGCGCTAGTGCCGACATATATATATATATAATTTTCATAATAAACAAAAAATAAACAAAGCAAGAATAGAACAAAAATAGTAAGTATAGTGCACAGTGATATTGTTAAGCCACGTAACTTATCTAAAATAACAGTACACAACAGTTTATTATAATTATGTATTATTTCTCTTCTAGATTTTAGTTTACAATTTTAAATTTGGCTTTTCAATTATTTGGTGATATTAAAAACAAAACAATACCTGTATTTATATGTCTAGCCATAATAAACAACTGAGCGGCTTTCACAAAATCATTAGCATGTATGCACTTCCAAATTTTTTCTGGTATTTCCATCAACAGTTTTATTTGAACTGATATGGAATGTACAGGATCTGCAGTGGCCTGAAAACTAAATTTTTGAACATAGAAATACTTTTTACATTTTTGTAATACCTATTATGGAAAATTAAGATTGAACTATAAATTAGTAATTTTAAACATGATTTTACTTTTATATAAATAATTATAGTAAGTCTGAAAAAGAACACAAACAACTTTTGTTTGATTAAAATAATGTTGTTTAGCATTTTATGTTTTATAATACTCTATAGCAAAAATATAAGTAATAATATAAAAGTTAAGTGCATCACAATTTACCTCTGATTCTGGATACTTCTTTCATCTATCTTGAATCCCACTAAATGCGTGTCGTGTAGGTTCTTACAAGCTACCATCATTTCATTTATGTGTTTTAAAGTACTACTTGAAGTTTCTCTCATTTCCTCTATTGTATCTGCCGCATGGATCAGGTCTCTGTATCTTTCTCTGTTTAGAATAATAATAATATAACAAATATTGTAAATTTGTTAATATGATGTACTCAAGATTCTAACAAAGTTTAATCAGAGACCACTTATGAACAAACATAGGTACAAAAAAATCAACTCTTGACACTCAACAACCCCCAGCAAAACAAAATATATTGTACATAGCTATTAACAGTTCTAGCACAAACACACACACTCAGACTATGCCTAACTTCTGTATGGCCTTTATAAACAATTGTCATGTGCAGATAAGAAACCCTTGATTGCAAGGACATCTTGATTGGAGGTCATTTATAAGCTAACTGAGCTAGCTCAGATTTAAGGCTTTAAGTAAACGAAGATTGCTGAGCACTATACGTATTATTGTAAACCTATATAATAATAAACAGAATATAATTTTAGGAAACTTGTTAAATATCTGAATATTACTTCAGAACGATGATTTGATTTTGTTGTGATATTTTGAACTTAAAATATATTAGTACAAGTATTTAATTTATTATATATTACTCTTACCCAACCATAGCTCGTAATTCTTCTCTTTTTCTTTCTATTTCATACTGGAGTTTTTTCTGTACCTGATCTATCTCATTTATGGAATAAGTTTGAAAGAGTTGATCTGGAACTATGTCCAGTAAGTTCGGTTGCTCCATCGTTATGTATCGTTCATTTAATATTAAATATTTTATTCAGTAAAAATGTTTATTGCTAAAATTAAACAGCCGATTTCGATCTGTCGTTTATAAATCTGTTACGTCAAATCAGTGCGTCAAATCGTCAACAATAAACTGTCAACTCTCAGTATTAAGTGTCACTGTCTAACCAGGGTTGGTAAAATGGTAACATTACTAATTACCATTATAAAATACCTGTGTGGCTACGGTAGTAAAGAATATAGCCATTCCCTCTCTTCCCGTGGGTGTCGTAAGAGGCGACTAAGGGATAACACAGTTCCTCTTCTACCTTGGAACTTATAAAGCCGACCGGTGCCGGGATAGCCATCTAATTTCTGGTTTTGAAATACACAGGCCGAAGACAGGCAGCAGCATCTTCGGTGCGACAAAGCCAGCCTGCGCAGCGTGGTGACTATGGGCAACACACATGAGTTCACGCCATTTTTGACGTGAATTTGTGGAGGCCTAGATCTTTTAAAAACTTTCTAAATTGCTTACAAGACTTGCTCGCTTGATTGCATATAGGTATTACAGCTGAAAAGTTTATTTGTTTAAAGGTCTCTCAAAGGTCAATCTTAGGAAAGGTCAAATCTTAGGAAACTCTTTGTTAGGAAATACTGATTCGAATTGAAAAATTATCTTTGTGTTGGTGAGCCTATTTACCGAGAAAGGCTATAGGCTATTTGTTTTCTCAAATAAACGCTTGTGAAACCACGAGACACATCTAGTATCAGAGTATCCATGATGTTATATAATAAGATATTGTTCAGGAAATAAATCATATTTAAAAAAAGAGTTACCGTTAGTTTATCAGCTTGTTTAACATACTTTTTAAAATTGACGTTGATTTTAAGCAATTTCGAAGATATTCATCTATTGTAATTTTTTACTGTTTGATTACAGTTCCTATTTGAATTCTTTCATCCTATGACAATGGAATAGCAGACTCCATAGTTAAAACGTATCTCAAGTTTTCCTATTTGTGACTTTTTGCTATTGCAGGCTTGACATTTGACTAGGCGACCGGACTGAAAAAAATGTGGTACTAAAACCGTAAGAAAAACAGTCACACGACTGTATAATACATAGAGCAACACGGAGGGGAGTGGCCATTGCGTTTCTTACCGATACAAAACTTTCTGTCATTTTTTGCGGGGGGAAATTGCACACATTCACACTTTATCTAATTCCCACACAAAAATAATCGTCTGTCACTACGAAACTCACACATACTAAATTAAAATCACACTTACATTTTTCACACACACATAGATACATTCTATGTCTTTACAGTATAATGACACGCCGCAACTACACTGAAAAGTTGCTAACAGCCGTGGTTGTAACAACTGTCGATATGCATTATCGATAAATTCAACTACTCGATTAGGGAAATAATGTTTTTAAAGTGATACAAAGGTAAGATATTATTATAAAAATAGACTTAATTTATTATATACTACAAATCAAACATCTTCATGTAAAATAAACGATTATAAAGAGTAAAGATTTGATTGTTTGTTTGTTAGCATTGAATAGGCTCCGAAACTATTGGACCGATTCAAAAAATTATTTCATCGTTGAGAAGCTACACTATCCTTGAGCGACATAGGTTATACTATATTTTTAAAAATATTAGGCATCTTTACTAAAACTCCAATAATGTAACCCAAGGGATAAAAAAATATCCTAAAAAATTCCTTACATTGCGTGCGCTGCAAAAACTAATGATAATAGAAATACAAAATGTAGTAAGACTTTGTAGAATACATCATTATCTACTATAATTGTATTTGCTCGCAAACGAAAAAAAAAAAACTGACTTCAATTACATCGACAAGTAATACAATATATGTAATATATACGCGTTATCAAAGGTTACTCAAAAATATGTTATCAGATCTCGATGAAATTTAAGCGCAACCACATGATAAACATCAGCTTTCTATTAAATTAAAAATTATCAAAATTGATCCACCCAGTCAAAAGTTCTGAAGTAACATACATAAAAAAATACACTCGAATTGAGACCCTCCTCCCTTTTTGGAAGTCGGTTAAAAAGTGTCGCGACAGCATATGTCTAACTATTATAATTATGTCACAATACGTTTGGTGCAACGTTGTTGTGCCAAACAATGCCAGTCTACAATAAACGATTTAAAATTAACCCACATTTTGAGGAGTTGATGATGTACACTGTGATGTCAACGAATCAGGAATAGGGAGCGTAGCACTAATGGCATTATAAGATGATAGCCTGTCATCTGCTAGATTGAATGATTTGTTGATGACTCTGAAAGGATGGATTTAACATTGTTAATTTTCAAAGTTGACAAATCTAAGTTTCGTTTCACTACTATGACAAAGGTGAACCATATCTTGATTACCTTATACATGAGACAAAAAAAAAACTTACGGGACAAAAACAGTGTGGCGTTAGTGTTGGTTTGGTGCCCTCGACTAATCCTTCTATTGTTCACCAACACTTGAAAGTTAGTGGTATTGATATGATCTGAACAAATTACACTATTTTTTGTGAGCGTCCAGGTCTGTCTGTTATTTAAATTTTTTTCCATGTATCCCTTAAATTTGGATTTTCAGAAAACCTGCCAAATTTTTATATAAAACATTATGGTCGAAGTTCACATTAAGTAATTCTAGTAAAATGTATTAATACTCGTAATACGCGTATTATATTTAATTTAATGCAATTTTATTATATAACTATGTTTATTAAAGAAAGCTAGCAATATTATATTATAAATAAATCAAGATCTCAAAAATGTCTGTCACCTCTTTTGCCTTTGCCGTTTTTATCGATAACTATCTACAAACAAACCGGTAACAACACTATCGCTCGGCGACAGTGACTTCTCGGAAATAGACTCCGATCAGTCGCTCGACCGATCCGCATATTGTATGAGGGCGAGCGGCCTATGTTGGTAAACAAATCGAGTCAACACGACCGATAATATTTGTAATTTTTAAGTTTAAAAAAGGTTTAAAAGTAGTATACAAGTAATAATGTGATTAAAAAATACTTACGTATGAAAGGTAACGCCATGTTTTAGTAAATTTGACGTGGCAGATCTTTTTTTGAAGCAAAAAACAGAACAATTTGGCATTTTTTGAAGGACGTTGATTCAATCGCGCAACTAGATTTAGTCTAGTGATCAGTGCGGCTGCAACTAGTTTTATTGTACGCATATGGCCATTTGGCCTTATACCTTGACAGAGGGGAACGCCTGTACATGGCTACTCCCCTCCGTGTTGCTCTTTGGTATAATATGACGTTTGTAAAATATTAGTAGTAAACTTTTTTTTAATTATTTATGTAATTTTATATTGTCGACAAAAATAGATAAATACATGTTTTTTTATTTCACATAGTAGTTTGAATTATTATTATTATTATTATTTTATTTGATTTATTTTATTTTAAGGCATTTGTTATTTTCTAAAATACTAAATTTCCTAAATACTTTTATGTACTTAATTAAAATAGTATATTTCACTACATGTGTGGAAAGGCTGTCATTGCAAAGAGTTCCAAGCTTCCAGTTTGCAAAGAGTTGACAGTCGGAACAAGTTGCAATGACGGTTCCGCACGTGTACTGAACGACTATTTTTAATACAGTTGCGAAAAAATAAAGCAATTTAATAAAATAATAAAAAGAAAATTTCTGAAAAATGGCGCCAACCGTAGAATATGAGCAGTATTTTTTTTTTCTTCACCCATTCTGGTAGGCAAAGGGAACTATGCCCATACAGCCAAGACTACAGTAGAAGTTTTCTATTGATATGAAATGAAAATGAAATTTAATGAGATGAAATGAAATGAAACCTAACCATTCAATCAAATGATTAAATCTGATATTGAAACAAATTAGTAGCTTCTTTTTAGAAATATACGTATTTGCATGAATCATAAAAACTTCTATGAATTTTTAACCGACTTCCAAAAAAGGAGGAGGTTCTCAATTCGACTGTATTTTTTTTTTATGTATGTTACATCAGAACTTTTGACCGTGTGGACCGATTTCGACAAATGTTTTTATAATCGAAAGGTGGTGTGTGCCAATTGGACCCATTTAAATTTATTTGAGATCTAACAACTGCTTTTCGAGCTATATCTAATAATGCGTTTTTACTTGACGCTTTTTTCGTCGACCTACGTTGTATTATACCGCATAACTTTCTACTGGATGTACCGATTTTGATAATTCTTTTTTTGTTGGAAAGGGGATATCCCTAGATTGGTACCATGATCCGAAGGAAACCAGGATCCGATGATGGGATCCCAGAGAAATCGAGCGAAACTCTTGAAAATCCGCAATAACTTTTTACTGGGTGTACCGATTTTGATAATTTTTAATTTAATCGAAAGCTGATGTTTGTCATGTAGTCACATATAAATTTTATTGAGATCTGATCACTACTTTTTGAGTAATCTTTGATAACGCGCAGTTACTTGACTATTTTTTCGTCGATCTACGTTGTATTACTCGTCGATGTAATTGAAGTCGGTTTTTTTTTCGTTTGCGAGCAAACATAATTATTTTAGTAAAAACCTCATGGTTGGTTTTTCTTTTTAATAGACATCATCTTGACAGTTGGGAAAGAGAACGCACGAGTTCGGGAAAGGTAAAAAAAAAAAGCACGAGTATGTAATAGCCCACATCCCGAACGCTATACGTCCCTGCAATACGCCACTTTTTGAGCAACTGTATTAAAAAACAATCAACAAAATTAAAAAAAGCAACAACTAGAAAATATATACAAAATTCAACATTTTTTTTTTTCAAATTGTGTTGCTTCTATATTATCCAAAGGAACTTCGTTCCTACCTGGTGTCCCATGACACCACATAATATTTTTTTTTTATTTGTCAATTTACAATTTTTAGTTTATAAGTTTATATTACCAAGTGTTCAGGGAAAAAAAATTTACTCGAGGCCTTTTTCTTTTACATTCATTACTGGTGATCAAGATCTGCTCAGGTTTTAGAGAAATCATACTTTTCCAGAAGTTTCTGGACATCAACATATAACAACTGGTAAAAGGACGGTGACAAAAGTAACAAATTCTTTTTATTCTTTCTGATATTTTAGATAATATTTTTATTCACAAAACAAAAAAAATGTCAAAATAAAAATACAGAATATATTTGAACATTTATTTTCTCTCCTTAATGTACCCATTTATCTTACAGCTTGAAGTTCCACTGGACCACAAGATACCCTTTATTATTGCCTATGAGATTATCACTGTCTTTCACACCACTGTTTCAGTACAACACTTCATACACCGTCGCTTTCTTGTCACCTGAACCCGTCACTATAAACTTATCGTCCGCTGATATATCACAACTGAGCACCGATGATGATTCTTTAGTCTGTAATAAAAAAGAAAATTGCAACAGATATTTGTATTTGTACAAATATTTCTTTTCGGTTTGGTTGTCTGTCTGGGTCGCCCCACCATGCCTTGGAGAGTACGTTAAGCTGTCGGTCCCGGTTGTTATCATAAATACATGATAGTGAACGTCGCTCATAGTAGGGAACATATTGGCCTAAGTGGACGAAGCTCAATTTTCCTACATGGAGAAAGAGGCGTATGCCCACCAGTGGTATGAATTCAGACTGAATCGTGACTAAGAAATGTTTTTATTTTAATTTAAAATTAACATCTACGGGCTCTAAATGCCCGTGGCTTTTGTTGAATATGCAATACCACAGGCGATTTATTATTCGAACTATAAATCGACAGTCCTGTGACTGCCTAGTAAAACTAGGATGTGAAACGATGCTGACGCCTTTATTATTATTATTATTTTCTTTTCTTACAACATTGTACAGTAAAGATTGTTATCTTCGTTTCGTCGAATCAACTTTAACTGAGGTAGGGCACAGCAGGAATTTCCTGCTCAAAATATGGAGCAGCCCGACTGGGGTAGTACCTCGACCTTACAGAAGACCACAGCTAAATAATACTGTTTTCAAGCAGTATTGTGTTCCTGTTGGTGAGTAAGGTGACCAGAGCTCCTGGGGAGGATTGGGGATTGGGTCGGCAACGCGCTTGCGATGCTTCCGGTGTTGCAGGCGTCTATAGGCTCTACATACCTGGAAGAGACTAGCCCCGTAGGGAGTCCGCCAGGCGTTGAGCAGGTTGTCCTTGCCGGTGGACGCGAACCACTGCCCGCCGGCCGCGAACCGCAGCGCCAGCACGCACGACTCGTGCAGCAGCAGCTGGTAGCGGTCCGGCTTGGCCGCGTGCAGCACCTCCACGTGCGAGTTCTCCATGCCCACCGCCAGCCACGAGCCTGCGCGCACATATAACAGTGACAATGATGACAATCCCCCCAAAATGACCGAAATGACTGGGGTAGTACTCATCAGGAAATATCCTGCTAGAGGCCTGGAGCGGCCACGCTAGGCGAGTACCTCGACCTTGCAGAAGATCAAAACTTCTTCCTATTTATTATTTATAGTTGCTTAATTCTAACAAAAAATGTTAGTCACTTTGCTCACAGTACATGTCAAACAATTGTCTATAATTACATATAATATGATCATCATTACAGCCTATACAGTCCACTGCTGGACATAGGCCTCCACAAGTTTACGCCAAAAATAACGTGAACTCATGTGTTTTGCCCATAGTCACCACGCTGGGCAGGCGGGTTGGTGACCGCAGGGCTGGCTTTGTCGCACCGAAGATGCTGCTGCCCGTCTTCGGCCTGTGTATTTCAAAGCCAGCAGTTGGATGGTTATCCCGCCATCGGTCGGCTTCTTAAGTTCCAAGGTGGTGGTGGAACCTTGTTATCCTTTAGTCGCCTCTTACGACACCCACGGGAAGAGAGGGGGTGGCTAAATTCTTTAGTGCAGTACATAAAGATGACTTACCAGTAGGACAGTATCCTAGAGAGAATATCTGGCTAGAGAAGTCGTGCTGATGAAGCTGTCTCCCCTCCCGCAAGTCCCAGGAACGCACCGTGTTATCCAACCCTCCCGTCCATAACCTGGTGCCGTCTGGACTTATGTCTATACATGATGCACCGTCTGTGTGACCTGTTGATAATAACCATAAATTTACGTATAATAAGCTGATAGCGATTTTGTTTAATTAAGTTAGTAGTTATTTATTTAAAAATTGTAGAGTGTAATCACAGTTTTCATTTAATTTCATTAATTATTATGAAGTTATATTTAAAAACACACCGCGTTGGCGCAACGGTTACAGCCATGGATTGTACTTGTTGCATTGGCGGTTGTGGGTTCGATCCCCGCACATGACAAACATTTGTATTGGCCATACAGGTGTTTGCCGTGGTCTGGGTGTTTGTGCAATCCTTGTGAGTCTTCCCATTGTGCCTCGGAGAGCACGTTAAGCCGTCGGTCCCGGTTGTTATCATATACACCTGATAGCGATCGTTATTCGTAGTAGGGAATATATCCGCCAACCCGCATTGGAGCAGCGTGGTGGATTAAGCTCTGTAAGCTTACTCTTGACTTCAATCCTAATCTCACAAAAACACGAATTCAATACAGTTCCAGTTCCAATCTGTAATATTTTGGTACTCTTGACCAAATCGAGCTTTCAATTGAATTTAAATTGGAATTGATTTAACGATCGGTTTCCGGTGTAGCCATTATAATAATAAATAATAAGAAAATAAAATTTAACTCATAAAATTTTATGTTTTTTAAATTATAATTTGTCTCCAATAATTAATTATTATCTTTTATACTGTAATTCCTTAAATTAAACCTAAAACTGATTCTTTTTTTATATCACTAGGTCGGCAAACAAGCGTACGCGTGGTAAGAGATTACCGTAGCCTATAGACGCCTGCAACACCAGAAGCATCGCAAGCGCGTTGCCGACCCAATCCCCAATCCCCCCAGGAGCTCTGGTCACCTTACTCACCGACAGGAACACAATACTGCTTGAAAACAGTATTATTTAGCTGTGATCTTCTGTAAGGTCGAGGTACTACCCCAGTCGCGCTGCTCCAGATTTTGAGCAAGAAATTCCTGCTGTGCCTACCTACCTCAGTTAACGTTTCAAGCATAGAAACGCAAGATATATTATACATTCTGGCATAATGTGTGTTGTTGTTAAAAAAAAGCTCACGACTAGCGCAATTTTGAGACTTCTAAATTTTAAATTACCTCAATTACGTATTTTCTTAATTTATATTTAACTTATCTTCTTTCTTTATTTACTTCTGTAATAATTTCTGCAATTTTACCAGTGTTAAGCTTAAATTAGTGAATACAAAAGTTTATTAATATAGTTAAAACGAAAAATATTAGAGATTTAAATACTGTGATTTTTATTTCAATATTAGAAACATAAATACTGTGATTTATATTTAAAAATTGCTACCTTAGGTTAAAAGAGGATAAGAGGCTAATTGTTAAGTATTTTATTCTATTTTAATAATTACTGTGGTATATATTGTTGATAATATAAAAATATACATAGTTAATATGTTAATATATTAAAGTATAAACGAGGAATAGATTTTATTTATCACTTTACAATATACTGCTCGACCTATCACATAGGTGTGGGGTATTAAAGTATCATCAATCATCAATTAGAGTATCATCATCTAGAATATAAATGAAATCATATGTTATACATATCTAATACTTATTAAAAATGACAAATGAGAAAAAAAATCATTATTTTAGATACATCAATGTCTAGTAATATCAATGATTACAAATTTATATAACTCACCTTGGAATTGTCTAACTAAAGTTTGATTGTGCAGATCCCATACAGCTATATTGCCATCTGAACAGCAACTAAAGCATACCTGAAATTTGTAAACAATTATTCGATTAATATTCCGATTTCTCTTAAAAGTTTCTATTGCTATACCTATATGATATCTCATACAAAAATTAATTTCCTAAATAAGGAGGTCATTTGGGAAATCCAAACTAAAGTAAAAAGTCGTATGTTTTTTTTTTAAATAATGTACGTGGCAAATAAGCTTACGGTCCGTTTGATGGTAAGCAGTTACCGTAACCTATAAATTGTATAAACCTTTATTTTTACAGAAAAAAAAACAACAAAGATTGATCACATTATCCTTATCTTGATCACAAACTTTTGTTGAGACTGAGTATAGCGGGGCATAATAGAGCACTGTAGTTCTCCAGACTTACATAGGACCACAGATAATTAATACTAATCTCAAGTGGTATTGTGTTTCTGTGGTAAGTAATGAGGAGCTCCTGTGGAGGGTCCTGGGGATGTCAACACGCTTGTTATGCTCCTGGTATTTTGTAAACATTTATATCGACACCAGCAATTTATACTAAGCTAACTCATAAAAGTGAACTTTACAATAGAGGCTAATAAAAGGGGAAAACGTGATACCTTTTATATTAATTAAGAAACTTATTTGAAATTTGGTATCTTTAATAGTTAATTTATTCATTGCAATTTCACAACTTTTATTATTACAAAAAAAAAACACATTTATTCAAGTTGCATTAAGAAAATCAACTTATCAAAAATTCGAGTTGGCGTAGTATAAATTGTTGGTGTCGATATGCGGCATCCGCTTACCACCAGGTGAGCCGTATGCTTGCTTGCCGACTTGTATAGAAATAAATAAAAGTTCAATGACCTTGAGCCGTATGTTTGCTTGTTGATTTGTATAAAAAAATAAATAAAAGTCCAGTGACCTTCGAGTCGGGGCTGATGGCGAGGGCGTAGCACGCGGGCGCGGAGGAGGTGAGCTCGGCGCGCATGCGCGGCGTGGGCGCGGCCAGGTCCCAGATGGACAGGCTGGACGCCTCGCCGCCCACCAGCAGCGTGCGCCCGTCCGGCAGCAGCTTCACCGAGCGGATGTAGTTGTCGCGTTGCTGCGACACGGACTTTATTGCTTTCTTATGGCTGATTATCGTGGACCGACGGCTACGTATCGACGGTATAGCTGACTTTCGATTTTGTTGCGAATCGATGTAACTTTAGGCTTAGTAGTGTAGGCTTTAAAAGTGCTTTCGGACAATTCTTGCACAAATTAAAACGTATTCATTTGAATAAAGTAAAAATACTAAAGTAAAGCTAGCAGTGTTTCAGAATGAGATTTTGCAGAAAAGAATACAATACAAATACTCTTTATTGTACACTATCAGAGAAAAATTTTACACCGTAAAAGAAAATATAGACATATACAAAAGGCGGTCTTATCGCTAAAAGAGCGATCTCTTCCAGACAACCTCTAGCATGAAGAGGACATGACTAAAGAATTAGACGGCATGGAGGTGTGCATACATAATATATACATATAATACGTAAATATAAATACATATACACATTACAAACACATACACACACACACACATACACACATATATATACATATACACATATACATACACATATATATATCAAATAAATGTAAACATAATATATAAAAAATATGAAAATACGAATATATATACGACAGAAGAGAGGAAGGACCAGCAAGTCAAGCACATGCAAGGAATCGACCTGGCCCGGTACGGTAACAGGCACACAGTACCAGAGCGCAGCCACTCACCAGGCAGTCGAGCTGCGCGAGCGGCTCGGGCGCGGCGGGCGCGCCGGGGCTGGAGATGTCCCACAGCTTGACGCAGCCCTTGCCGCCGGTGTAGGCGCGGCGCGCGCCGGCCGCCAGCGACAGCGCCACGGCGCACACCACGTCGCCGTGCGCCAGCGCCGCCACGGCGCGCGCGCCGCGCGGCACGCCCGCGCCCGCCAGCGCGTCCGCGGGGAACGGCACCGCCTGCAGCGGCCCGCCGCACGAGTGGAACGCGTACGCGCTGCGGGCACAACAGAGCTCATCGCTTCAGCTTCCTCACATCACACCACTATAGGCTTTCTCCGTGAACGACAAGGACCAGAGCTTAATCCACCACGCTGCTCTGATGCGTTTTTTTTTATACAATTAGGTCGACAAACAAGCGTACGGCTCACCTACTAGTAAGATATTACCGTAGCTTATAACGCCTGCAACACCAGAAGCATCGCAAGCGCGTTGCCGACCCAATCTCCAATCCCCCCCCCAGGAGCTCTGGTCGCCTTACTCACCAACAGGAACACAATACTGCTTGAAAACAGTATTATTTAGCTGTGATCTTCAAAGTTGACGGATATATTTCCTACTATTTAACGATCGCTATCGGGTGTACATGATAACGACTGGGACCAACAACATAAACACCCAGATCACGACAAAGATCTGTATGGCCAATACAAATGTATGTAATGTGCGGGGACCGAACCCGTAACCGCAGTGCTGTCACCGTTGCGCCAACACGGCAAAAATGTACAACATAAAACAAATTATTGCATTTAAAAAAATCAATGTAATTATTACACAATTTTTTTTTTCATATGAAATTCTTAAATTAAAAGTCAAGTATAGTCAAAACAAAGTCGTTACAATTTATTATTATTTGCTTTTAATAGTTCAAGCAACATTTTTAGGAAATAAATTACATTTCTTGTTTTGAATAAGTCAAACATTGTATAAGTAAATAGCAACGTTTATGAATCAATAAGGTTTTATAAGTAATAAATATCCTCACGGTTTCGACGGAGGAACGCCGTTGGTCCGGGCGTGAGGTCCGTCGTAGGGCAGGGGCGGCCGGTAGCCGGGGTACGACGGGAACGCGTAGCGCCCCGTAGGCGTTGGGGCGCGGTTTTTAGCCCCGGGAGTTCCTGGTTTCTCCTGGAAATTATGATTATGTATTACGTTTTTTTATATAAATATACATTTAAGTGTAATCATGAACAACAATTTTAAAAAATACCAAGCAAACTGAATATTGTTGTGTTGGCACAACAGTCACAGCATTGACAGTTGCACTTAAGGTCGCAGGTTCCATCCCCGCACATAACAAATATTTGTATTGGCTATATAGACATTTGTCGTGGTCTGGGCATTTTATGTTTTTGGACCCCGTAGAAGAGAAAGACCTCATAAGCGCTGTTGAGTTTGAAGCGTTTACAGATTTATTTTAAAAATGGCTTAATATTATTTTTCACTACCATAAACTTTCTAGAACTAAATTTTAATTAAATTTCTATAGTTAAGCTATTAATTATCAACATTGTTTTTTTAGAAATTCACCTGTATACCTACAATAAAAACAATTGGGTAACATTTCTAGGTGTCAATTTAACTTACATCCTTCGAACTCTTGGGTGTTGATCTGCTAGAAGACGATCCAGATCTCGATGGAGGTCGGGGTCCGTTTTCTGTTCTTTCACCTTCTGTTCTTACATTAGGTGAACCTCTTTCCTCCTTTAATAAATGAATAAATATGTTTAGCATACACGCAAAGTCGTCTGGATCTAAGGTACCAAGGCAACTTATTGCCTGTGTTTTATGTAACAGTCAGCCGATATAACTATTTTTTTTTGTTTTATAACCAATGAACGTATTATTACATTTTAGGAGTCTGGGGACCATGGGAGGAAATCGAAAATAAAACATCCGTAGCATAAAGCAGAGTCACTATAAACTGTCAATTTTGTGTCAAATATACAATTAATCACGGTCTTACACAGGTCGGGAAACTACAAGGGTGGGGGTACGTCGGCTTAATGGTTTAAAGCCGCCTCAGGCATGAGTGGCATGACAAGCAACGCACGTCGCTTAGTGTACTGTGCAACGAAGACAGAATAGCATTCTGTCTCTTTTTCTATCACACGTCACGCATTTATGATTTAAAATAGAACCAATTACAATGAAAAGTCAGTCAATATAAGCAATACAATGAAACGTCACCCAATATTTCATATATCATCATCATCATAATCATTACACCCTATACAGTCCACTGCTGGGCATAAGGCCTCCACAAGTTTACGCCGAAAATAGTGTGAACTCATGTGCTTTGCCCATAGTCACCACGCTTGGCAGGCGTGTTGGTGACCGCAGGGCTGGCTTCGTCGCACCGAAGACGCTGCTGCCCATCTTCGGCCTGTGTATTTCAAACTGTATGGCTACGGTACTCAAGAATATAGCCACCCCCTTTCTTCCCGTGGGTGTCGTAAGAGGCGACTAAGGGATAACACAGTTCCGCTACCACCTTGGAACTTAAAAAGCCGACCGGTGGCGGGATAACCATCCAACTGCTGGCTTTGAAATAATAATACTATCCACAAATAAATGTTAAGTCACAGTAATTTGCTATAAAGGCAATAATTTTATAAGAAACATCTGAGAAAAGAATCGAATATTTTCTTTTCATGATTAAAAGTATTAAAAACTTCATTCAACGTTTACTCTTAATACTGAACTACCAAATTTTATTATATTTCACTGTAATATAAATGAAAAATAACTCTGATATACTAAACTATTAAATAAAACTATTTACATCGGTACACAATCTCACCTCGTTTGCCACATCAACAACAAGATCTTGGTCACTCTTTTCTGCGTCGCTATCCTAGGATTTAATATTAAATTTTAATATAATTTATATATTTATTTTTAGTATTATTTACAGTAAGCAATCACTGAAAACAGCAATAAAGATTGAGCAATGATATGATAACCTCAAAGCGTTTACAAGCTGGAAATCAGATGGCTGGATGTTGCATAATTTTTCGGAATTATTTCAAAATAAAATTCATTATTTTTTTTTTGCAAAGACATTAAATAATAATAAAAAAAAACCTGCGAAAAAAATTCAGGAGGTAAATTATATTAGTCATGTCGAAAATAAAAATTATTGAAGAAAAGTTTTTAGATAATGCTACCTAGGGCTATACATTATTATTACATATTATTACCCTATACATCGTATGCGAATTGGTCTTAAAAGACCCTAAGTGCTTAAAAATAATTTTTAGTTTTTTTTTTCCTTAGGAATAGGCTATTACAAAAATAAATCTTTCAAGTGCTGTCGTATGTTGAATAGGGGATCGGACAAATTTTCAGAAAGCGTTTTAAATTAATGTTTATGAATACTTATTGCCACAAAAAAAATAAAATTTTATTTATTTATAGCCTTTTATATTATATATTTATATATTATTTAGAGGTACTCAAACTCATGTTTTAATATTGTTTGTTTAAAAATCGCGACAAAACACCACGTTATGTCATCTGAGAGCGCGTAACGTCCTTTGGATTAATAGGCGTGTTCCACCTAAGGCCCACAACGCCATCGATCAAGACCGCTAAAATTGCCGTTCTACTAACGTAAAAAACGCCGCTGGCGTTGTGGGCGAATTTTATAAGTGGAACACACATTTCTGTGTAGTTGTGTCATGCGTCAGCTCTGTGCTCGCAATATGGCGACATAGTGAAAACATGATGCGGGCGTTGCGGACGTTTAGTGGAACGCGGCCTATGCTTGTAACGTTATACGTACATTATTTGTGCTGCTAAATTAAAATATGTTTAAATTTAATATTTTAATACATGAAATGATTTTTCTTTAAAAAAAAAAAACATTAGTTTATTATAATTAAATGAAATTAAAATCTACAGTAATTTATGATACACTATTTTATCATAAATTATTTTTTTTTTCTACAAAAAAAATAATAAATTCATCATCCGGCATTTATATATTCGCGCGGGCAACATTTTATCTTTTTTTCAAAAATTCAAATGAATCTTTTGTCTCTGCTTATAAAAACGGCAGTACTGGTCGCCGCCGCGTCATTCATTTTTGGAAATTTGTCTCAAGAAATAGTTAACGCACATCACCTGTTTTATTACGGTCTCTTAATACGGTGGCTAATATATATTTAAGCATCGTAACCATATTTTATAAAATTGTGTGATCCTTGCTTAGCGTTGTCTCGATTTAACAAATATTATAGTGTCAGTGTTTATCGCCCCCAAACTGGGTAAGTGGTATATTTATATAGCAGGCAATTTATGTAGTTGATGCAAGTAATCATGCCTATTGTAAAATGTAATATTAGTATTCAGTAGCATAAATCTCATTTGAATTATTTTCTTACATTTCATCATCTTTCAAGTCTACCCTCATTTTTAATATTTTTTATTATAATTGTATATTGAAATATAAGTCAACCTACTTTTAAAAAATAATTATCTCCGCTTCTGGCTTTATGATTCCACGGCACTACTGCTACAATTTAGGTGCTTTCTTTTGTAACGCAGTGCCGTGGATGTTTGCAAATTGTGCTGGAACGCTTATTTTTATATTTTGATGGCGCGTTCCAGGGTTCGACGATTGGGTCACCGATTTCGACGATTGGGTCACCGATTTCGACGATTGGGTCACCGATTTCGACGATTGGGTCACCGATTTCGACGATTGGGTCACCGATTTCGACGTTTGGCTCACCAATTACGACGTTCAAACCAATTTCGACGTTTCCACATAACCCCGACGACGAGAGTGCACTCCGCCGGGTCTTGAACTACCCGTTCCTGCCGCCCCCGGTCGAAAGCGGAATCCTGCCACGCGACTCCCGGGAATATCACCTGCACGGCGAACCAGGAGAGTACCTGAGCCGAACTGCATTTGGAGCTTGTGTGAATTGGGTGCTCGACCCCGCCCATATACGTACATTTTTTTATTTTCTACCTCACCGGGTTAATTAATTTAATAAATTTTTTTAGTTCATGGTACCCTGGTTTTATTTACATCTCTAATAGACCAGGGGAACCGTGACATGCTACAATGACGTCACGTAATATAGTTGGTGTTTTAGCGAGGATTAAAAATATTGTTAAAGACAACATTTTATTTCTTCATTTAAAAATATTCAAATAAACTATATTAAATTATTATTCGATAAATAATAGTAAAATTATTTTATCCAAGTACATTATAGATTTTAATCTGATTACTCTCCGATCCCCTATTGTGTAAAATTGAGCATGACTGATTTTGATAATACCTCCTGAATTCTAATTTATAATGTACAGACAATTTCTAAGATAATTGAATAAAAACATTAAATTCGAATACCAAAAAAAAAAAAAAAATTAAAATAAGAATTTACACATGGCAACACTGAACAGCCAGTCACCTTAAACCACAGACAAAACAAAGCGACGGGTAGTATAAACAAGCGACACATACACTACATAGACTCACATGACCGAGTACCTTTTCTTCCTTCCTACGTTTCATGTCCAACGGTTCCGGTTCCGGTGAACGGGGACGGTACTTCTGTTCGCGTTCATGAGGTGAGACTGAGTGACGTTGCTGTTAAAACGAATGGGGGATTTGTCAATAACATTAATATAAAAAATTGGACAAATCGACGGATAGCTTGGTGAATTTGAGTCAGATATTTAAGTAGGAATGCAGAGGAGCTGGATGGTAGAATAAGCTCCAATGCAAATATATGAAGAAAGAGATCTACAGCTGGTCAAACAAAACCACAGGTTAACAATTACAAAAAAAAAACTTTACAAAGAACGATCAATATTCGTATCTTTTATGGGGGCTAACATTCAATTGCAATTCATATAACACTGAAATTTGACTATTTAGAGTCCAAATTTTAGGCAAGTATAAATTAGAAAAAATAACAAAACAAAATTATTTATTTAGGTTTATGTGTAAAGATTTAAATTGAATAGGTTATATGTAAAGAACAACAATTTTTAAACTAAGTTATTTATATAACACTTCTTCACCATTCCATCGTTAGATCGGACAGTAGTAGGGAATGTATACTCACTTGTTGGTTCATAACCCGCGAGGACATCCGGTCGTCGTCCCGGGGTGCCGGCTGTCCCGGATGTAGGGCAGACGCCGCCGCCCCACCCGGTAACACGGGCGGCTTGATGTCCGAGGGAGGAGGGAGCTCCACCTAGGACAAATTTTACACAAACTAAGCAATGCTAAAATTATTTAAAACGGAATATTTACCGTGTTTTTTATTTTTATTTTGCCGAGCTCGAATATTTCGATTTTATCTAAGAATGTGTTGTTCACAAGACTGAAGACCAGACATCCTGTTTTAAATAATTTTAGCAATGCAAGAGAGAAAAATGGTGCTAAACACTACTGCATCATACGTTTTCCTACTAATTCTAGCAATTAAGACTTAGAAGCAATCTTTGTTTGAAATTGCTGTCGTGTATTGTTTTAGGTATTTACACGGAGTCATCGTTATTCTTTTATGCAATTAATATGTATATAAGGGATATACTCGTATGTCGTTTTAAATAAAATTATTGTGTTAAAAGGTTAGTTTAAATGAAAAAATTATAACTTACGACGTAACAAAATATACACCTAATAAAGTTGTACATATACATGAGATTAAAAAATACGAATTATAGGGTTTTCTAATAGCAACAGAAGTTTATTCATAGAATTTTTGGCTGAATTTTTTTTTTTTTATACTATAAAGGTGATGCAAGTTCTCGTTTCCTACCTAAATGTATCTGAAAAAGTGTAATTAAAAAATAACTTGATACCTTGTGAGCTGGAGGCGGTAGATGTGGGGTGGGCGGGGGCCCCGCTCCGGGGAACAACAAGCTCCCTGCGCCTAGTAGGGCTCCCGTTCCGCTTACGCCGTGTGGGAGACCCGCGGACGCGTGAATCTGTTGCTGGAAACACATACCCCGATATAAACTAGAACGAGCCATATTTTTACTTAGAGTAATGTAATAAATAGTATATTTCATGACAAGTGTGGAAAAGCTGTCATTGCAAAGAGTTCCGACAAATGTGTACCCGAGCCGAGGCGCAGCCGAAGGCGAGGGTTGACAGTCGGAACAAGTTGCAATGACGGTTCCGCACGTGTACTGAACGACTATTTTAATACAGTTGCGAAAAAATGAAGCAATTTAATAAAATAATAAAAAGAAAATTTTTGAAAAATGGCGCCAACCGTAGAATATAAGCAGAGTTTTTTTTCTTCACCCATTCTGGTAGGCAAAGGGAACTATGCCCATACAGCCAAGTCTTCAGTAGAAGTTTTTTATTTATATGAAATGAAAATGAAATTTAATGAGATGAAATGAAATGAAACCTAACCAAACTCATTCAATCAAATCATTAAATCTGATATTGAAACAAATTAGTAGCTTCTTTTTAGAAATATACGTATTTGTATGAATCATAAAAACTCCTATGAAGTTTTTTAGTAAAAACTTCATGGTTGGTTTTTCTTTTTAATAGACATTATTTTGACATTATTTATCGTTGTGTCCATTTGTTATAAGTATTCTTTGACGGTTCGCAGGAAAGTGGACATAAGGTGCCAATCAAACCACTAATTGCAAATTCATGCGACGTTTCGATCCTTTATTGGACCATCATCAGGCATCTAAAATACATACAAACATTGAACACATTGTACAGCTTTCTTCAATGTTTGTATGTATTATAGATGCCTGATGATGGTCCAATAAAGGATCGAAACGTCGCATGAATTTGCAATTAGTGGTTTGATTGGCACCTTATGTCCACTTTCCTGCGAACCGTCAAAGAATATTATTTTGACAGTTGGGAAAGAGAACGCTCGAGTTCGGGAAAGGTAAAAAAAAGCACGAGTATGTAATAGCCCACATCCCGAACGCTATACGTCCCTGCAATACGCCACTTTTTGAGCTACTGTATTAAAAAATAATAACTATGTCTCATCTACCTCTTTAGACGTCAAACAGCCTTTTAGGTTATATTATATTGTATAAACTAGAACTAGCCTTATTTTAATTTACTTAGTTTTAGTTAATTACTAATCTAAAATAATAACCATGTCTAATCCATCTCTTTAGATGTCGCAGAGCCTATAGGTAAAATATACATTGCTGCTGAACAGAATGAAAGCGAATTTTTAGACGAAGCGAAATTACCAAAAAAGCTTAGGTAATAAAAATATTATTTATCATAAATACTTCCAAAACCAGAGTATATATCATTTTCATGTTAAGTTGCAAGTCATAATTAATATTCTCTGCGCAACGGCAATGTATATTAAGCCAAAGGCACATATGGGGTTGCCACGCGATATTCATGAGTTTAGATCTCATTTCTTTCATTCACCATTCAATTTTTATTATTAATATTGATAAAATACCAAATAACCTTTTCATATAAGAGACTATATCAAGAAATTAATTTCCCATTTGTAGCTATAACATTTTTTATAAAAAGCCAAGTCACAAACATTAACAAAACACTCCTTATCATACGTCACACTAAGTAGACCCCAACCATTGTGACCATGTGACGTAATTATTGAGTCGCCCCTAATTTCTAAGGATAATCTGGCACTGCGCAGATAGTATCAATACCATCCTTACTTTACTTATCTATCAATTAATTACAAACATATTAAATTTATAATTCAAATATCTATACCATATTAAGGAATAACAAGCACAATTATTTATCGTTGTGTCCATTTATTATAAGTATTCTTTGACGGTTCGCAGGAAAGTGGACATAAGGTGCCAATCAAACCACTAATTGCAAATTCATGCGACGTTTCGATCCTTTATTGGACCATCATCAGGCATCTAAAATACATACAAACATTGAACACATTGTACAGCTTTCTTCAATGTTTGTATGTATTATAGATGCCTGATGATGGTCCAATAAAGGATCGAAACGTCGCATGAATTTGCAATTAGTGGTTTGATTGGCACCTTATGTCCACTTTCCTGCGAACCGTCAAAGAATATTATTTTGACAGTTGGGAAAGAGAACGCTCGAGTTCGGGAAAGGTAAAAAAAAGCACGAGTATGTAATAGCCCACATCCCGAACGCTATACGTCCCTGCAATACGCCACTTTTTGAGCTACTGTATTAAAAAATAATAACTATGTCTCATCTACCTCTTTAGACGTCAAACAGCCTTTTAGGTTATATTATATTGTATAAACTAGAACTAGCCTTATTTTAATTTACTTAGTTTTAGTTAATTACTAATCTAAAATAATAACCATGTCTAATCCATCTCTTTAGATGTCGCAGAGCCTATAGGTAAAATATACATTGCTGCTGAACAGAATGAAAGCGAATTTTTAGACGAAGCGAAATTACCAAAAAAGCTTAGGTAATAAAAATATTATTTATCATAAATACTTCCAAAACCAGAGTATATATCATTTTCATGTTAAGTTGCAAGTCATAATTAATATTCTCTGCGCAACGGCAATGTATATTAAGCCAAAGGCACATATGGGGTTGCCACGCGATATTCATGAGTTTAGATCTCATTTCTTTCATTCACCATTCAATTTTTATTATTAATATTGATAAAATACCAAATAACCTTTTCATATAAGAGACTATATCAAGAAATTAATTTCCCATTTGTAGCTATAACATTTTTTATAAAAAGCCAAGTCACAAACATTAACAAAACACTCCTTATCATACGTCACACTAAGTAGACCCCAACCATTGTGACCATGTGACGTAATTATTGAGTCGCCCCTAATTTCTAAGGATAATCTGGCACTGCGCAGATAGTATCAATACCATCCTTACTTTACTTATCTATCAATTAATTACAAACATATTAAATTTATAATTCAAATATCTATACCATATTAAGGAATAACAAGCACAATTATTTATCGTTGTGTCCATTTATTATAAGTATTCTTTGACGGTTCGCAGGAAAGTGGACATAAGGTGCCAATCAAACCACTAATTGCAAATTCATGCGACGTTTCGATCCTTTATTGGACCATCATCAGGCATCTAAAATACATACAAACATTGAACACATTGTACAGCTTTCTTCAATGTTTGTATGTATTATAGATGCCTGATGATGGTCCAATAAAGGATCGAAACGTCGCATGAATTTGCAATTAGTGGTTTGATTGGCACCTTATGTCCACTTTCCTGCGAACCGTCAAAGAATATTATTTTGACAGTTGGGAAAGAGAACGCTCGAGTTCGGGAAAGGTAAAAAAAAGCACGAGTATGTAATAGCCCACATCCCGAACGCTATACGTCCCTGCAATACGCCACTTTTTGAGCTACTGTATTAAAAAATAATAACTATGTCTCATCTACCTCTTTAGACGTCAAACAGCCTTTTAGGTTATATTATATTGTATAAACTAGAACTAGCCTTATTTTAATTTACTTAGTTTTAGTTAATTACTAATCTAAAATAATAACCATGTCTAATCCATCTCTTTAGATGTCGCAGAGCCTATAGGTAAAATATACATTGCTGCTGAACAGAATGAAAGCGAATTTTTAGACGAAGCGAAATTACCAAAAAAGCTTAGGTAATAAAAATATTATTTATCATAAATACTTCCAAAACCAGAGTATATATCATTTTCATGTTAAGTTGCAAGTCATAATTAATATTCTCTGCGCAACGGCAATGTATATTAAGCCAAAGGCACATATGGGGTTGCCACGCGATATTCATGAGTTTAGATCTCATTTCTTTCATTCACCATTCAATTTTTATTATTAATATTGATAAAATACCAAATAACCTTTTCATATAAGAGACTATATCAAGAAATTAATTTCCCATTTGTAGCTATAACATTTTTTATAAAAAGCCAAGTCACAAACATTAACAAAACACTCCTTATCATACGTCACACTAAGTAGACCCCAACCATTGTGACCATGTGACGTAATTATTGAGTCGCCCCTAATTTCTAAGGATAATCTGGCACTGCGCAGATAGTATCAATACCATCCTTACTTTACTTATCTATCAATTAATTACAAACATATTAAATTTATAATTCAAATATCTATACCATATTAAGGAATAACAAGCACAATTATCATTGACTAATGTTAACCATTTGTATAGGTCTCGGCACGGATCTTAAGCGCACGCCGACAGAGTGGGGATGGCATCGCAGGGTCACAAGTAGTTATTTTTATTTTTGTTAGTTTATTTTGGAATAATGGACATTGGTTTGGAATTCATGTTCAGCGCTCCGATACGATGATGTTTTGCAAGTACGCTTCACGCTTCAGCCTGTAATATCCCACTACTGGGCATGGGCCTCTTTCCCCATGTAGGAGAAAGATCAGAGCTTAATCTGCTCTGCTTCAATGCGGGTTGGCGGATATATTCCCAACTATGAGTAACGATTGCTATCAGGTGTAAATGATAACAACCGGGACCGACGGCTTAACGTGCTCTCCGAGGCACGGCGGGGAGACCCACAAGGACTGCACAAACACCTGTATGGCCAATACAAAAGTTTGTCATGTGCGGGGATCGAACCCGCAACCGCCAGCGCAACAGATAGAATCCATGGCTGTAACCGTTGCGCCAACGCGGCGTCCAAGTATAAGAGAAAAATTATTTTGTTAAATACCAAAAAATATTCATATTGAAATAAAAAGTAACAAAATAAAAGGAAATAGTTGTTCAACCAATAAAAGAATGGATTTTTAGCTAACTCAAAATTCGTTTCTGCGTGGGTCAAATAAATTTCAGCGCTCAATATCCATGCCGATAACTATATAGTATATATTACTTAATGTTATAATTAAAATGATTAATATATTAATTGAATTTTATTCTTAATCATACTCATATGACCATTTCCTACATCCAACAAAAGATTAGTTTTGTTTATAATTCTATTTCAAATATGCAGCATGTTCGAAATTAAACGATTAGTAACAAAACGAACGTTTGGCGCATATAGGAATGTCTCGTTGTTTAATTACTGAGGGGCCATCCACAAATTACGTCACACGTAATCCACGATTTTTTGACCCCTCCCTCTGTCCTTGTCACTGATTGTCACGCTTATGAGACTCTCCACCCCTCCAACGTGTGACGTCACATATTTTGCAATATTTAGCCAAAAATTATTATTTATTAATTTAAAACATTAATTTCTATATAATTTTTATTTTCTTTATTTTTTTTTTTCACTAAAATAATCATCAATTTAACCAAAATATTATATATACGAGTATATATAATATATATTATATTTTGAAATGTGATGTCACAAAATTTTGGACCGCTCCCCGCCCCTTGTCACATAATGTCACTTCATAAGCTGTGATATAATTTATAGATGATGACCCCTAACGCGTATTGTAAGCCATCAATTATAATTTCCATTTCAGATACTCTTGCAACACAAAAAAAAATTTAGAACACCAATGTTAGTCCTACAATCCTACCAACACCTACCCTACTTATTTACCCTCTAACAACTTCTTTGTAACCTACGTAATTTAAAAATGAAAAAAAAAAAAGAATTGCAGATTGTTGCATATGTCACAATTGCTCTTACCAAAAGTAGACAGAAGTACGACTTTTCTAACTGGTGGAGTTCAATGAGGGTACCCTATAATTACATATAATACTGCTATGTATATTCTAATGTAACGACGTCAAAACATATTAATAAAAGCGGAACGCACCTAGGCAATGATACCTATATCGATAAAAAATAATAGCTAAATGTGTTGCTAAGTGCTAAACTCGAAATCGGCTGGACCAATTATGGCCTTTTTTAGTTTTTTCACACTAAATTAAAAAAATTAAAAAAAATTAGAAAATACAATGATTATTTCAACATTACATGTTTCACAGTTTGCAAGACAGAAAAATGTCTTGAAAGATTTAAAATTGTGTAATCATTCACCATAACATATAATTACCGTAAACATAAAAAATTGTAGAAGAGAGCATTCCATTACATGTATACAAAAAACTTAGACAAAATCTACATACAAACTGAATGTGCAAATAAGCGACATTAATAACAAGCCAGCTGTGCTCAAATTAATTAAAATGTTATGTTAAACAATAAAAAAAATTCAATTCGTTTTTTTATGATAAAACAAGAAGTCGATAGTGGATTTATGAATTAAAACTGAATTTGATAATGTTTTTTAAATTCTGTTAAATCTATGTACAAAAAATTATTTAAAAAATACACCTATAATTTTGAGAAAATTAAGTGAATTTTATCATAAATAGTCCATATAAAAACTAATTTTAGTAACTACTGAAATTAGTAATTGAAATAAATCATTAAAGGAGATGTCCACTTCATTGTAATCTAAAATGAAAATCAGTGTAACAAATACCTTTTGCTGAAATTTCTATTTACTTATCATTATTGGAAAAAATTTAAGCTTTTCTTATTTACTTTTCCATTACACTTAAGGTGGTTTAAATCATTTTAAAACAAAATATTTACTTTGAATTAAAATTATCTTACAAAGTGTATTTAAACATGATAATTCATATCTAATCTTTACTATTCCACTCATACTATTTTTTAATAAAGGAACTAAGAAAAATGTATATATCCAGTAAAAAAATCGAGTATTAATAAAAAAAAAAGTGTTAATCACAAACAACAAAAGAAACCAAGCACAACTATTGTTGTAACTTACAAGAAGTTGCTGGAGGCCTTGTTGTTGTTGTTGCTGCGGACAACATTAAACAAAATAATGCTCGATTAAAATAATTTTTCTATTAAATGCGTACTTTTATTCCTTTTTTAATATAAAAAATAGCTCTATTTATAGTAAATCCAATGATAACAGTAAAGTAAATTTCAATCCCCCATATAATAAAAAAAAACTTTAATTTGAATAAAAGTGATACAATTTATAATATTTCATAGATATTCCAGTAATCATATAAAATGCATATTAATAACAAATTAACAAATCACTTGTTGCATTAAGATTTTAATGAATATACAAATATATGTATTATAAATTGTTCATATTGAGCTATAAACTTGACATTTGTCTTAATCTTACCCCAATAATAGCATTAAGTTCGGGCATAGTGACCTGCTTGGCTCTATCGACGGCCGAAGCAACTTGTTGCTGATGTTCTTGAGCCAGAAATGGTAACACTTGTCCAATTATTGCACTAAGTCGTTTAGCTATTTCCGTCTACAAAATAAATTAAATGTATTATTATTTTTAAATTTTTGACTAAGTTAAAAATAGTTTTTTGTGATTTAATAAAATTTACTAAAATTATATGTATTTCTGTTTTACATTGAAATATTTTAAAACTTAAAATGGAAATTTGAATGTGAGGGTAGTTACACTTTGAGTATATAAAAGCTTTCAACTATTCTACAAAATAGTATATAGTCATTACACACAAGCAATTAGAATATAAAGCAAACATTAACACACCTGTTTATGCATTTCAACATTTAGGCCATATGACATTTCGTAATACTGAAAGAAGAAAAATATTAATACATATTGAACAAATAATTATACATAATAATGTAGGAAAACTTTGAATAAAAATTATGTTTTATACCATGACATAGTGTCGCTGCATTTCAGTTTTCTCGCTAGCTAACTTATCACATTCCAATTTAAGCCTGAAATAAATGTTAATAAATATATTTGTAGGAGTTCATATTGCAATTAGTTTATACTATATCGCTTGACTTTTGATGAGATGGATAAGTTTTTTTTCAACCACTGATTACAATTGACAAGCGATTTTTTTAAACTATTTTGCACCACAACAAGAGCTGTTGTCTAGACTATAGAATCTTGTACAATAACTTATAGACATTTATTATAATATAAATTTATACATTAATACAAATTTAACTTATATTTAAATAGAAAAAAAAAACTTGTGTAAACACTCTAAGTTGACAGTTCAACTCAATAAAATTATAGATTTAAAACTACATACGTGTGATACTGAGCTTGTAGAAAGTTAAATTCTTCTTTTATGCGTTCTAAAGTATCCGCTATTGTAAACTTTATAGGTCCGGCGGTAGGTTGCGGCCCCTGTAAACATTTATTGGAGATAAAACATACAGGAATGTTACAATTTTATTTATTAATTAAAGAACTGAGGGTATAATTCTAAGTAATATTTTATTCTACAACGTCAGAATATAAAAAAGAATACAAACCCTCACTGACCCCGCCGGGTGCCGCGTCGGCGTCGGATACATCCTGTCACTAAACTAAATAAAGTTTTTTTTTTTAATTTATTTTTATGAACAAATATAGTTCTTTTTTGTTCCTAAATAAACCAGCATTAACGGCACCATTTCCCCAAATTTCTTAGCCTATGCTATAAAGAACACAACACGGGAAACCCGCGGCTAAACGTTAAAGACAATGATATGCACAAACTTTGTCTAAAAACTTTTAAAATATCAGTCATTATCCTGACATTCACGACTTTAAACTTGATCACGAACTAGGTATAGCATAATTTCTTGTAAATATTTCAAGATAACAAATACATTACTAAACAATCAACAGTTAGTGTCCTCCAATTTTTAACCATAAATCCACGCCGCAATTTTTGCTGCTTGTCAAGTCAATCCATCCATCATTCGTTTACCTTCACCGTTCACGCAACTAGACAGGTAAATTATTGTAATATTTGGAACTACAAACGTATTAAATTCAGTGCATGTTATGTATTTTTATTATTCAACATTAAATAAGTAGATATTAAAATAAAATACTAATTTACTAGCCTCAAAAACTTAGAAAAAAGTGAGAAATTAATTTGCTGTAAAATTAAATTGAAACAACTTTTTGGTATAAAAAATAATTAAAATGCATTAACAGTAGCCAAAATAATATAATTTAGATAACTTTTTCTTTATTTCCATCTCTTATAAAGTTATAATAGTATAAGTTTGTTCATTTGTTGTAATAATAATATTGGCAACAATATGCATTTGATGTCATTCTGTAAATTTGACAGAAGTTTATGATTCAAGGAAATCAAGAAATTGCCTATGGTACGTTTATGATCACAGATTGTGATTGTCTTGCGGCTGCAGCTGTTCGATAGCAAAGGAGAGTGCGGTGACGGAGTGTTTTGAAAAAATATTTTGGTTGCTTTGTTATATACGTGAAACAGTGTTTTTTCAATGATTATTCTTAGAAGAAAGTGCTGTTCATAAAGTGATTTACGACAATTGTGTGTTTCTACGTCGCAAGGAAAACCATTATGGATTTCAAAACAGCCGCTTATCAAATTTTTAATGCTGCACGAAACGGAAATCTAACTCGATTAAAAGTAAGTAGAACATATTTTCTCTTATCTATTGGAAAGTAATTTGTTTGGGTAGGTATTTAAGCAACCTTTCAAAATCTTTTAACGCTGTTACTTTGCCGTTATGTAGAACTTAAGAAAACAGTTATCCACGTTTGATAAAGCAATCGACTCATACAGACTTTATATTTCTGTGATATTTATCTAGTTTCCCGATAAAAATTTTATTAGATTTTTAACCTAACAATTCTATTAAATTATAAGCTATTTGTAAGACAGTTGCGCAAAACGATGTACAAAATCTTCATGTGAAGAACTTTTTTATTTAAAATAAGCGGTTTACCAGTTTCAAATTATTCTTCGATCGACTATTAAAACTAGCAAACAACAAGTACAATTGTGAAATGAGCGATAATTATAGGTTAAAAACTTTATTGGAATATGTGTACTTATAAAACGCGAACTTAGAATGGAAATTGGTTTTATCAATTTTTTAAATAGCAGTACTAATATTATAAATAGTACCTGGATGACTGAGCTTGGCTCGGTTTTTTTTTGGTAGATTGTGTATTTTGGAAATTTTATTTAAATACGAATTACTTACATACTGATGAAATTTGAATGATATTTTCGATCTTACCAACATAATAATAAATAATAGATATGAACTGGTTATTTAAATTAAAAATCAGGAGTGCAATAAGAAAAAAAAGGGAAACAAATAATCATTCTGCTGACATGTGGGTTCGAACCTTTTCAACCCGCCTGCCCAGCGTGGTGACTATGGGCAACACGCATGAGTTCACGCCATTTTTCGCGCGAATTTGTGGAGTCCTATGTGAATTGCTCGTTTAATAGTAGTATAGATATATATATATATATTTTATATTGTTTCAATTCAAATTTGTCCATGTACCTTACAAAATATGTTTAATTTTTTTAAGTTTTTTAAGTCTTGCTCTCAATTTGGATATTCAATTTTTTTTTTTAATTTCTGTTATTCTTGAGATCATTAAAGAGGAAAAATAGTTCAGAAAAGAAATAATTTTTTTTTAATACTGGTCAAATTTTTAGTACAATATTTAGTAATAGTTAATAATTAGTTTTCATTTCCTAGTAACAGTTATCTAAAAGTTCATTAGCTAATAAATTATTGACAGTGAAGGTTAATAAGTATATATAATAAGAAGTTTACTAATTTTATTATTACGGCTTTGAGTTTTTAAAATAACATAGTGTGAGTGACTTTCAATACTTATTATTTTCGTTTCTCTGTTTGCTTTTTTTTTTTTTTTTATTGGATCCACAAATAAGTTTACAATAGACATTAACTACATTAAATTTAAGTATTACAATTTAAGTTATTGCAAACTCAACACTGATGGTCACATTGAACATAATCAAAAAAGCTTTATAATTTTCTTTGCAAAACAAGTTGTATTCAACTCTAAAATAATATATACAAAGCTTTAATTAGACTACAGGGCTCATTGCTAACTTGAAAACTAAATATCTTGATGCTTACTTTATTATATATTCATTATAAATTTTATATAAGCACTAAACAATTATTATCTTGAAATATGTATTTACTTTGTCTGTTAACAACATCTTTCAAAGTTCTGGAGGTAGTTTTATAAAACTAGTCAAGTCCATTTTTCCACAATTTCACCGATAGCAGAAAATAATATCATTTGTAATAGACTATTTTTTGGGGCAAACTTAAATAATATTATTAATAATTTTAGATTTAGTTTTAAAGGAGTTCAATAAGTAATTATTATCACTCGAAAAAATATAGTTTTTAAAATAATTGTAGTTTTTTTTTAAATTATTTATTTTACCTCCTCTATAGAAAATCGTCTTCTATGTCAGTCTATAAGAATACAACAAATGGGATCATTTATTCCTATAAAGGAATGACTTTTTTCCTAAGCTTTTTTTGTGACTCAAATAATAATAAACTTGTCATGTACATATTAATGCCATAAAAATATGGGGTAGTCACAGAATTAATAATAAATACTATGAATAAATTTTATCAGATATTTTCTACATTATAATGTTGTTTTCTTAAGTACTTAAGGTCAATAAAAAGATAGATAATAAATATAATACAATAGCCTTAAATATGCGTTAGATACATTTACTTACATATATCAAAACTTATTAACTAACTGTCTTTGCTCGCAAATTAAAAAAAAAGCTGACTTCAATTACATCAAAAACATTGATTACTCAGGTCAAGTAAATACACATTATTAGATATAACTCGAAAAGTACTTGTTAGATCACAATTAAATTTAAATGGAATCACGTGCACCTTTCGATTAAAAACAATTCAAAATCATTGAAATCGGGTCACCCAGTCAAAAGTTCTGAGGAAAGACATAAAAAAAATACAGTTGAATTAGAACCTCCTCCTTTTTTTGGAAGTCAGTTACAAAGAGACATTAATTTCAGAAGATAAACCTGTGTTCTTTGTCAGCTTGAATATTTTTGAAAACAAAATAATATTTGTACAGTTATATTATTATTATATTGTTTGTTTTATTTAAAAAAGTGTATTTTTAATTTAAGCCTACGACAGATAGATTGTGAAATAGAGAAAGAAATAGCAATTCTTTCCTTACTTTTCTCCTAATTATTATAAATTCATATTAATATCTATTATAAATCATATTCAATCATACAATTCTTAGAAAATTATTAAAATTGTATCCTACAATCACGTGAATAACACACCCATCACAATAAAGTCAATATCTTATCGCTTATCATTCACGCCATTTTTTTCCTTTTGTGTTTCAATCAACAATGTTTATAGTAAGATAAATTCATACATCACATTTATCATCCTTCATTTGTCAATACAACTAGCTTTAATAATATTTTTCCATTACCAAATTTTAATATATAATAGGATTCCGGCTGAGGTTCAATATCTGCCTTTAGTGAAGTTTAGAAAAATTGCTAAATGTTAACTTTATGTTGTAAAGCTTGATTGATTGATTGATTGTTAACGGGCCATTTTCCGCAACTCGACGTGCGCCTATTTTACGTGACTGGCTGTGGACACTATTCGTGCCAGCCCAGCTCCTTAAGGCAGCCCAGTAGACCCTGTTGTAAAGCTTATTATAACATCAATTATGAAATGGTGTGGGATTGAATGAAGCTCTAACATTCATCTTTGACCCTCCCTATATAAGTATAGTTACAAATATTGTGAGCAGGTGGCATGTGCAGCATGTGGTGAATTCAGAACTTTGTCTTTTTTTTTAAATATTTTTATTTGCTGTTTATTTACATATTACGTAAATATAGATCAGAGCACCGGCGTCTCAAATTTTAAATTAGTTAAAAATTATCAGACATAATGTTTTAAACAGTGCAAGTAGTAGTTGTTACTGCAAAAATTTTTCAATAAACAAGATTTCTAATGCAAAAGAAATTTTTAATTTTGGATCTACTATTTCACTCACTTCACTCACACTCACTTCTTAATTTTTGAAATAAATAAGAAAAATAAATACAATAATAACTATAATTACTAAATTAAAAAAAAATGCGTATAATATTTGAGGTTTATAATAAACACTATTCAATGCTTTACTTTATATCTTAAGGGGCTACACTACCTCATCTCGAATTCAGATTTCACCCATACTAAAAACACATAAGAATTGAGAGTGCTTGGTTGTTCATCACGCGAATTATATGTATTTTCTCCCCACAAACATTACCAATAGTTATTTTTTAAAAAACGCAACATATAAAATGTTCTTCATACTTATTTTAATTACCATGCTTAATCTCAAGTCCATAACTTCTATATTTACTAAGATATTAAGGTTTTAATACAAAAATAGGGGTAATTTTTTTGATTTTTTTGTATCGAGAAAATTTTATGGATTCGTGTTTTCGAAACATATGATAGTTTATGTCCTGAACTTTACCATACATAAATTTCAAACTTAAATATTCAGTAGTTTGGAAGATATGGACATCTGCCGAGTGGAAAATAAGCAATTTGAGGTAGCATACACTCTTAACAGCTGATAAAAAAATCATGCATTATAATCTACTTTCATATAGAAAATGTCACGGGTAACAACTAGTTTTATTATAAATTATATGTATGTAGAAATGAATCATAATGACCTTTAAAAATATTGACTCATCAGGAAATTGAATATACCATACACAACAAAAAAATAAAATAAAGATCAGTAAATATTTTACAATCTTTTCTGATAAAGATAAGGACATTGTAGGTAAAACAATTACACAGTCATACTATATTACTGTAAATATTCTAATTTAAATAATTGTTAGTTCGCTTCGCTCGCTTAGGACTCTTTCCCATGTACGAGAAGGATCAGAGCTTAATCCACCATGCAGGTCCAATGCGGGTTGGCGGATATATTCCCTACTATGAGTAACGATCGCTATCAGGTGTACATGATAACAACCGGGACCGACGGCTTAACGTGCTCTCCGAGGGACGGTGGGGAAACCCACAAGGACTGCACAAACACCCAGACCACGGCAAACACCCGTATGGCCAATACAAATGTTTGTCATGTGCGGGGATCGAACCCGCTACCGCCAGCGCAACCGGCACAATCCATGGCTGTGACCGTTGCGCCAACGCGGCGTCTGTGTGTGTGTTTGTTCACAAACGAAAAAACCTAATTTTTATTTTATTTAACGTGGGTAGTCAAAAAAACTAATCAAATGAATATGCATTATTAAGGATAACTCAAAAAGTATTCGTCAGAGTTCAAATAAAAACAGTATTATCAAAATCGGTGCACCGAGTATAAAGTTATGACATAAAACACACAAAAAAATTACAAAAAAATAACACTGTTGCGATGCTTCTCCTTTTTCTGAAGTTGGTTTAAAAACTTGCTATCATGTACAATAATTTTATTTTATGTAACATACTACACTCGCGTGCAACTGAATCGACTCAAGCCGTATATTGGTATAAAAGTTCGATTTTTAGAAAAATGGCTTATCCGATTTTCTTGTTCTTTTTTTTGTTTGAAAGCCTAATCTTTTCTCTTAAAAAATGCTATCCTAATGAGAAAAATCGGTTGAGTATTTATTGATAAAATTTAATTTGACAGAAATGCATAGAAAATGAAGAAAAATGAAAACAACAACATAATGAATAAAAAAATTATTTTTGATAGAAGTAAAGAAAATTAAAATTTTCAATACTTTATATTGCCTCCCCTAGCTTTTATAACGGCTTGCATGCGATTTTTCATTGATTTTATCACTTTTTTGATAAAATCTGGAGGTATCGTATTCCATTCTTCCTCTAGCGTAGTTTTGAGCTCGACGATGCTTGATGGAGCCGTATCTCTAGCTCGCACCCTCCGTTTGAGCTCATCCCATAAATGCTCAATGCAATTCAGATCAGGACTGAGGGCTGGCCACATCATCGTCTCAAGATGCACCTCTTAAAGAAACTGCGAGTAACACTTGCTGTATGACATCGAGCATTATCATGCATCAATAGAAAATCTTCTCCTATGTACAATGCATAAGGTACAACATGATCGAGAGGAATGTTTTCCACGTACTTTTGAGCTGTTAGACCACCACTCCGACCACTACCAGGCACGAAAACAAGCTCGGTCTTCCCTTCATATGATATTCCAGCCCACATCGTGACTGAACCACCGCCATATGATACTGTTTCAGCAAAACAGCATTGCGAGAACTGTTCCTCTGGACGCCTGTATACTCGGTCTCTTATGTCATTGCCATGGAGACACATTCTGCTCTCATCAGTGAACAGGATGGAGCTCCGTTGCTCAATAGTCCAATTAAGGTGTTCACGAGCAAATTAAAGTCGGGCTTGACGGTGACCTGCGGTCAGTTTCGGGCCTCTGGCTGGTCGTTTAGGAGTTAAATTGGATTTCTTCAGCCGTCTTCTAATTGGCCACTGATTGACAGCCACTCTTCGAACCCTTCTGAGCTCCTGTTGCACATCAACGTCCGTGAGATAACGATTTCTCAACGAAGTTGAGACAATGGAGCGGTCGTCCGTCTCAGATGTGCTCCGGTGTCTATTGGTTTGTGGTCTCCGAACGAAGCCACCGGTCTCTTGAAACCTTCTGTATACTCATGAAACAGCTGATTAGCTCATGTTAAGTTTACGAGCGACTTGCCTTTGATTATGGCCCGCTTGCAACAAACCTACAACTTAGACCGCTGCTTCTGAGGTAGTGTCCATTGGATCGCGATTAAAATACTGGGAGCTTAAGGAGATGTGTACCTGTCAACGTCTGACGAGTGATTGATGAGAAATATGGGTCACGTGAGCTCTTGTACATGATTTAGTCTAGCAACTCATGGATACCGCAACGGGTAATTTCTGTAACGCTCATGTTTGACCGTATTTATTTAGAAAGTTTTTTCATTGTTTATTTGAAAATGGCTATATTTATGAAAAAAAATATATGTCTTTGGAATAAAAAAAACTTTTACAAAAATCGGATAAGCCATTTTCCGAAAAATCAAACTTATATACCAATATACGGCTTGAGTCGATTCAGTTGCACGCGAGTGTAGATACGAGAAACAATTACATCTTTTATCTATTAATAATATACCTATATATTTTATTTATTGTTTACTTATTCGTAAACCTATATTTTTATTTGTACCAATCAATCAATCAATCAATTAACCAATCAAGTTTTCACATTTTATATTAACTATATTGCAATTTTTATTATTGTATCATTATTATTATACCATTTATTATCTTTATAAGCCATTTTAATTTTCCTTTTGAAATCATTGTGCTCATTATTTCAATTTAATACACGATTAATTTGCACTGAATAATTTGTTTTTACATAATAACTGTTACGTTGAGAGCTAAACTGTGCGTATACTTATTAGTTTTAATATTATACAATATATCTTATAATAATGGCACGTTTTCATATCTAATTGAACAAGTTTCCGCTGATATGATACAAATATAAATGATTCCTGAGGGAAAGTAGGTGGGAGTCCGTTGACCCTTATACGATTTGTTGTTTACAAAATGTATGCCTCGGCGTGGGCGGATTTCGTGGACGAGAGAAATCGGTCCTACATAAACTTATGAATCAACTTGAAAGTTAAATTCACTTAAAGAGTTTAGACAAATAATTCAAGTAATGTTCTTTAATGAATCAGCAAATATTTTGAAAATTAATTTTAATGCTACGAAAAAAAATTGCCTTTTAACTTTTGTTTTAATATTTATGAAGCAAAAGATTGACACGGCATAAAATACTTCGTTTTAAATTCAGTAAACCCCACGTTTAACATATATCTTTTGTAAGGCTACGTTGTTTTTCGATCTTGATGTTTAAAATAAAAGTGACGAAGAATGTTCGTGTTGCAACAATGTACGTGACAATATATCGCTAAAATCTTTATTCGAGTGCGTTAGAAGTGCGTATCATCTGTTCTCTTTAATCTTAAAATAAATCTCTATGCGTTCGCTTTGCCCCCTCATGTGCAACTCATCCCCGATGCACGGTCGCATTCGCATTTAGTTTATTCGCAAAACGACGTGTTAAAATTAAACTCGAACTTGGAATGGTACAATTTCATTAGAAATAGCGGAGTGGAAAAAATTGATATCAAAAACGTTTTAAGTTCACGATCGAAAGATTCGTACATGAAATTTACGCTCTTTGTGTATTTTTAGCGAGTTTTATTTCTCACGTCCTTTTATTTTTAAACCAATTATTTTTGATTTTTGAATAAAAATAATATATTAAAAAACATCCGGTTTTAAAATAGATATTTTATTGTTTTATTATACAAGTATTTTTCCGTAAAGCAAAACGTAAATATTTATATACATTGCCTATTGAAGCAGTTTTAAGCAAACCAAAGTCGTGAACCAGCATTTATATGCAGTTGTACATATGTATTACGCAGAAACTCGTTTGTATGCAATTTTATTAACGAAGTCGATCTTTATATAACGTTGTAAATAAATTTAATTTCATATAATAATACTAGCTGACTCGGCATACGTTGTCTTGCCGCTAAACGCTATTTAAAAATAGGGCTTGCTGGTAGAAAGGTGAAAATTTAGGGTTGTATGTATTTTTCAACGCCAAATTATAGTAAAATAAAAAATCAATAATTTATCTAAAAATTAAAAAAAAAGTTAGGGATGGACTACCCTTAACATTTAGGGGTATGAAAAATAGATGTTGTTCGATTCTCAGACCTACCCGATATGCACACAAAATTTCATGAGAATCGGTCAAGCCGTTTCGGAGGAGTTTAACTACAAACATCGCGACACGAGAATTTTAAGTATTAGATTTACTACTTTGTACTTACTACTTTTTTACTACTACTAAACGTTACTAATAATATAAGTGTGATTAAGAAATTAATAATTTTTATTAAATCCTCGAGTTTCATAATTCAGTAATGGGTTTGATCGCAAGCGATTTACAGTCATCCGTTAAAACGTCGTCGAAATGTTATAAAAGAAATATAAAAGCAATCGGTTACCAATTGGCCAAGATATAGCCTGTAAAACGCGTGTTTCTTTATAATTCGTGCATTAACGTTTGTAATTCTATTATAACAAAAAAATATTTTTATTTTTTGCATAATTAAATCAAATCATCACAATAAGCCACCATAAATTTTAATTATTACGTCTCATAAAAACTAAGAGAATAATTAAATATATTTTCCTATAATACTAGTCTTTGTATACGTATGACGTGATTATCCAAAAGTTTATAGCTAAAATTTTAAAATATTCATCAATCAAAACAATATACTAATATAAAAAATAATAAAAAATATATATATACGGTCGAATTGAGTAACCTCCTCCTTTTTTTGAAGTCGGTTAAAAATGAAATGATAAAAATCTTATAAGTTACAGACTTCTATTGAGGAAGTTATAGTTGCGCACGAGTATCGAAATTAGACCGTTCGTTAACTTGCCGAGTCACCGCTTTCCTTCTATTTTTTTTTTGTGTCGTTAGCCTCTTTGTCTGTGAGTGACTCAGTGTCCTCCTCGTAAGATGGGACAAGGAAGGATGGCTTTGTTCGATATACATATATTTCCCACTAAGTAAGTATTTTGATTCAAAACAAGAACAAACGTACGTATTCATACTTGGATTTATGCCAGAATTCTATATTTTTTGCGGACAATGGCAGACATTGAGAACAGTTTTTAAATTTGCTTTTTGGGTTACAACTTCCGTGTACACGTTGACACGGAACGCATAATGTTTTTTATTGAGGAACTTAGGTATGCTATTGACTTTTCTGCTGTAATTTTATAACTCATAGACCTAGTATTTTTAATAATGTCTGTTAAACTTTTTTTAAATCTAAACATGGCAATTTCGCTTCATTCGATGCTTTTGTCCGAAGCTGTGTGTAAAATTTTATAGTACTCATTATTTTGTTTTTATTGAAGTTTTTTTTTTTTTGGATAAAAGAAAACGTATCATTCAAAGCGAACTATACTTTTCGTTAATTCTTTGCTTTTTGATGATCTACGAAACGTCATCCTTTGTACAAATAGTTAACGTTCCGCTGTTCATAGCTCGACCTGGCTAGCGATAAGGTCTACATCACATGATGTTCATTACCATGTAATAACAAAAGCCAGTCACTGTCATGAGCGCTCCGGATCCGTTACAAAACGGACTATAGCCGCATGTTGAAACGTATTATGTATACGTTGCTTAAATGCCATTTGTAGATTGAGTGCAAGATTGTTGAGCAAAGTCGGGTTTACATCATTCGCTCTAAAGCTCGTGAAAGTCGTGTATTGGTATAAAAAATATATTCGACTGTTTGACTTCACCTATTACCGTAACACCTATGAATCTAATATTATTCACATCGATTTTAATTTTCAATTATTTTGTTTCTCCACTTTCATTCTCAAAACTGCTTTTAAAACCTGCTTGGATACAGATGTCTTGATTTTCATTGCTTGAGACAAAAAAAAATATGTTCAACAGTGAAATACTGCAAAATAATTTTTTTTTTCATGAAGTCGTCAAAACAGTCACAGATTAGGTTATTTATTGACAATTAATTATTAATGAAGGCATGATGATAAATCTTGATAATTTTTCAGCTCAAGAAAAAAATAAAATAAAACAAATAAAATATGAGTAATATTTATTATTTGGACGCGTGCGGTTTTTATAAAAAAGAGGCCGCTTAAATGTGTCGATCCGTTATGTTCCCATTTAATTTAGATCAAAAAAAAAAAATTGCGTTGATGTTTTTGTTTTCATTAGGCGAATTTAAAAATAAATTACTGTGATAACACCGATATAAAATTTTGTTTGGGTGAATAGTCTTCAGTCTTACTCTTGGAAGCCTAGAATCTGCAGACATCTTAAGAACTCAGTATACTCAATAACACCAATAATTTCAATGTTTGACATTAACTTTTGTTTGCCTTTGACATTGAAAATTACTGCATTAGCGTCTAAGCAGGTTATTTTCGGTTAACCAGTTATGTACGTGTGATTATGTACATGCATTGTTTACTTTGACTATTTTTTTCCAGTCCCTATTTTTCCTGCCCAAGGAACTCTGGACACCTTACTTACAACAGGAATACAACACTGCTAAGTGCAATAATTAGCTGTTATCTTCTGTAAGTTCGAGGTGCTTCCCTAGTCGGGCTCCTTCAGATTTTGAGCAGGATATTGCCCAGCCGCAGTTAGGTAATTACAGAATACGCCAAAAGCATACTGCGACTTCAAAGCGCTGTCAATATAGCTATGTTATTAGTGGCATATTATGTTTCATCTTATTCATTTACGTTGAATCTGCGTTGAAGTTAATGTAATATATTACATTTCTTTTTACATTTTGGGTAAGGTTGCTGTGTGTGTTGTCTTAAGTAAGACCACTCTTCCGTCAAGTCGGGAAGTGAAGAAGTTATATGTGGGACAATATCATACATAAAACTGTAGTTTGACACGCGAAAGTTGGACCTGAGTAAGAAGAGTTTTTATCTTGCGACTTTAAAACATTTTCGACGTTTGAAACGATTCACTGTTCGTTTTACATTAATTGTCTATTAGTTTTCCTTATGTTAAAAAGTATCTCCGGTTCTAAGTACATTTGTATTTCCGGAGTTTTGTTCGTGTTTGAGATAATTTATTCCATGAAACAGACAAATAGAACGTGTATTTCCGTTTTTGAGGTCATTTTTTACTGTGACGATTAGTGTGGGTTTTATGTTAGTTTTCATGGTCAATTTTTAATAATTAAGTAAATGAGATTTGATAGTTTTTTTGCAGTTGTGCTATTTTGACACTACACGGTAGAACCGGCATCGCGCTTATGATGCTCTGTGTTGCAGCCATCCCTTGGCTATGTAATCGCTTATCATCCAGTGGACCGTACGCTATGTGTAAACCCTGATGTCGCAAATGTTAATAAAAGCATCGTTTAAGCTAGTTCGTTGGATGACTGTACGAAACCCGAGCACCATAAAATTTAGTTCGATCGAGTACTTTCCGAGACTAAAGGCGCCATCAAACTAGGAATAAACTCATCTGTTTTGTTTTATATCTGTAGAAAGATTTTATCTTACGTTGCACCTATTTTATCTTCTAGATTTAACACCTCCGGTATTTACATACTGCTGAAATGTTTTTGAATTAAGAATTATGTATGTATGTGTTCCGCTAATCTATTTTCAGCTTTTATCGCCACAGTAAGTAGCCCGATTAGTGAGATGTTTTGTTTCAAAATATAGCATTAAAATTCCTTTATAAGTCTTTCCAAATATGAAAGCGTCTAGATTCTGTTGAATTAGGTATATGTATGTGTTCAGTAATTTTTAGTATTTTTATATTAAGAGCAATATAAATATTTTTCGATACAAAAAGTGGAGTTTTATTAAATATGATGTGTGTCTCTGTACTCGTGTGTCTTTTTTTTTTGTTCAAATGCTGACGTATTCGAAGTGGTTTTTAAGCTGTAAATTTTCTTAAGCTCTGTTCAGACTTGTGATGATCACTAACTATGTATATTCTGTAAACAGTAGAATTAACACATTAAACTTTCCAGTTGAAGATAATATTTTATATACATCACTATTGTTTGAGGGTTTTCAAACGTCGAGTGTTCAGACACCTTTTCCTAAAGGCCAGCAATGCATTTGTAACTTCTAATGGTACTGAAGTCCATGGGCGGTAGTAGTCGTTAGTTTATGCTGTTTGCTTGCTAGCCCCTCTCCTCACTTATATTTATATATTTATATTATATGTACATACATAATTATGCGTATTTACTTGACAATTTTTTCCTCATAACTTTTAATTGGATAGACCGATTTTAATGATTCTTTTTTTAATCGAATGCTGGTGCTTGTCACATAGTCAAATTTAAATTTGATTGTATTACGTTGTATTACGGTCGATGTAATTGAAGCCGGTTGAAAACCATAACATCCAAAAAAAAATTGAGCAAAAAAAGCCTATATCTACTTACTATAGTTTTAAGTTAAAGGTATGTTTGTACGCTGGTGATATAGTATGTAGAACAAAAGCATAGATCTAAGTCTAGATGATTGGCTTGGTTTTAGCCGTGTTTTAGGATACTCGCAATTTATTATAGCTAATATTTTATTTCACTATATAATCTTATTACAAAAATTAAAAATAAATTACGATGTGGCAGATAGATTGCCCAAAAAAGAATCTTAAAAGATTACTTTGTAATCTCGTTGTATAGGAATTAATGATTACTTGTAATAATAAGCACGACGATCCCTAGTTAACCTCTACTGCATAATTAAAACAAAACAATGTTGTTTTATTGTAATCACTCGTGTGATATCTACATATGTAATTACATAGTTATCAAAGAGAATGAGGGCATACATATGCAATAGGTGGCCGTTAAATTGTCGTGAATGAATTACTGAATTACTCTGGCATTTATGTTAATATTTACTTTCGATTATTGAAATTTAAAAATAACTTCTATATTATGGTTTATTTAACTAATATGGTCTTTAGCACTATTATGATTCCTGTGTGGGAGTCTAGTAAAACACAACAACAGACAAGCGTAAATGCTCTGACATCGACAAAAATATATAGGAGCCAATTTACGTAAATATTTGTCATGGGCTCGGATCGAAATTACGACCGTTAACATAAGAAAGAAGAAGAAAGAAAAGCTTCGTCGTCTATTTTCTATAATAATAATTGAACTAGTTCTTATAAATACGAAGCAATTGTAATATTGGTAAAATCCAATACATTAAAAGTTTTATTATATGTAATTATTTTAATAAATAATTCAATGAAAATTTATCGAGGAATTTAAAAAACTATATAATTTACTCTTAAATAAATATGATAATTTGGTCATTTTTATTGAATTCTGAACGTCATCGTCAGTTAGAATATCAACGACTTAACCTTTAAATAGGTGACCTTGATAAGAAATGTAAATATTTTCTTGCACAACGATCGTTTTTTTATTAAAGTGGTTATTTATTTTTGTATTAGAAAAGACGAGTAATTCTCGTTTGTTTGTTCTTATTTTTAAATAACATCCATTATGCATGTAGTTTTTTGATCATTTTTGTGAATACGTTTAAGTCTTTTGTATGCATATGCAGGAAAAAAAACCTTTTTGTCTACGCATACGTAAGAAACTTTTTGTACACTGTGTGTTATCCAGTGTATTGTGTGGAGACGTGTGGAGACGTGTTCTCGACACAGTTTGATAACCCATCGTGTACTTGAATTTAAAATAAAACATTGAGTACCACTAAGTACTAAGAAAAATACTTTAAAAAATGACAATCATAAATATTTATAAATGATTTATATAAAATCATTTATTACTTTACCTATTAAGGATATAAGCTTATAAGGTGACCTCTCAGAAATCGCTGTCTGTCGCGGCTTTGTCGCCCCTATACGCGACGATCGAGAGATATTGGCTGTTGGTTATTGTGTATTATATTATAAAGTATTTTTAAGTAAAACTGTATATAATCTATTATAATTAAATAAAGTGTATAGTAAAATTATATTTATAATACTTAAGTTGTCAATAATCTTGGAAATTGTACCTAGCTAATAATTTTAAAGTATGTTTTATTGTGGAAGTCAGACAGTTATGAAGGTTTTTGTTTCATTAGATATTGGACATTAAAACGTAGATTCTTTGCCTCAAGCGTTTTATCCAATCGTATAATAAATTCAATAGAATTGAAACAAATGCTGGTAAAAAACAAATTGAAATCTAACATGCAATCTCAATGATCAAAATAAATTAGACGACATTTTAATAAAAGGTAATCATCGTCATTCCTTATCGTAATTATCCTTAATGTAATTGAAGTTATATTAATGAACTAGTTGTGAACGCGTCTTTACCCGCGTAGAATTTAATAAAAAAAAAAAAATATTTTTCTGCTCGCAGAATTATAAAATAAATAAATTTCTAAAATAAGGTAGCATAAGTTACTCTTTATTACATTAGCTATCTGCCAGTGGAAGTCTTGTCATAGACGGTCCAGCCGTTTCAGTGGTTAGCTGGAACAAACAGACTTGACAGACAAATATTCTAAGAAATGTTATTTTCATCCATAATTATGCATTTAATAAAAAGTGGCTATTTGGTTAAAAAACAGCACAAATTTTATTTATTTAGGAGAATATAAATGCCTTACTTTACGTTTTAAATAAACTAATATAACACTAAAATTAACGCCCAGATTATGTCAAATTTTCGTATAGTTTATCTAATATATAAAATTCTCGTGTCGCGGTGTTTGTAGTTAAACTCCTCCGAAACGGCTTGACCGATTCTCATGAAATTTTGTGTGCATATTGGGTAGGTCTGAGAATCGAACAACATCTATTTTTCATACCCCTAAGTTATAAGAGGGTTGGGGGGGGGGGATTAAGGGGGCTTTATAACATATATGGCAAAACAACGTTTGCGGGGTCAGCTAGTAGAAACATAAAATTCGCTCCATCAGGCGCATTAACCAGCGTGCACCAACGTGTTATATTCTTCGAATTTCCATATATCATATACAAAAAAAAAATACTTTTAAAAAGTTAACGCTTGTAGGTATTTTTAATGTTAAGGAAAAATTGCAATTTTACTTAATTTCTGTCCTACATTTAAGGAAATATTTTTGTCTTTTGTTCTTGGCTACGATATTACAAGGATCGACCGTAATAAAATAGTAATTAAGATAATTAATTTTTATTTCCGATTGATTAACGTTTTTGTTTACTGTTTCGACCCTTCGCTTTGCGTAACATCCCACTGTCTTCTAACGCGGATAGAACGATCGATAACGGCCGAACCCAATATTCAATCTAAAGATAGAGATAGGTAGTTATCATCGACTGCTAATAACTAACTATCTATCCTTTGTAGTTGTCCCAATAATTCGCATAGGGGACTACTATCTCCAGTTAGCTGTAGATAGACCGGCTACCTGAGCTCTTCCTTAGATTCCAGTATACGCAGCGTCACAGACGGCCTCAGTTATGTTACACAGATGTTTTGTAGTATTTAAATTTGTCATACAAATTTTATTCATATTAAAGTAATCTTGTTTTATAAAAATATGGACAAATTAATTTTTACACAGACTTTTTAATTTATAATAAATGATATTATTTTAATATGGAATCCATGGTAAATCTAGTAACGGAACGTTTTAACACGACACGAAAAGACGCTACGACGCCATTACGCTTTATTGAATCGTTGTTTCGTTTGAATTTGTATATTTTTTTTACAAATCAAATTATACAAATCATTGCAAATTATAGGTACAACCATTCACCAAATTGTTTGTTTTATTCAAAAGATGAGTAAAGTAAGTATTATTTCACAAGAAACATATTATTTTTATTCAATTAATTGTTGCAAAAGAGCAATATCACTTGAACTGCTACTTGAACTTGAGTCTGCCATTATTTTTCACTCGAAATTAATTTTATTTTAAACGAAGAAAATACTTTTTCAATTAATAAATCTTAGTTATCCCCCGAAAACTATAGATCGGATATTGTTATTACTAAAGATAACCAACGTTACTGACAGATAGAACTCTATTATTATTGGGACGCTTACACTGTCAGTTTCATACGAACTGTTATCTCTAGTAAGCTATCCTCCCTCTCGTCGATAGACAGCTTTGAAGGATAAGATTGCCTATCGTCGACAAGTTTATTGGGTCAGTAAAATGAATGATAGATAGATATTTCTGTCTCTAGTAGGACATAACCAGAGATAGATTGAATATTGGGTTCGGCCGTAAGCCTTTTAGAAACATATCGGTCTATTATCGTAAATGAAATCTGCAGTACTTTACTATTTTCATTTACTTTTATTGACTGTTATTTTAGTTTATATTTATCATTTGTTACCTAAATGTCTTCCTATCGCACTATACAATATTTTTTTTAATAAATCATACGCGTCGAGAAACTACACACATAGAAATATTGGCGTTTGGTAGGCTTTAGATGGATGTTGTAAACCGCACTATACCGCATCGCTTCCGCATCGAAATATAAAGAAACGCTCGTACAAGCGATGTATTTGTCACAGGTAGATAGATGAATGCCAATATATATATATTCTTTATTGCACTTTAAAAAAATCATAATTACAAGTCATTTTTTACAATAGATGTTGGCAAGGGCGAACTTATCTCTGTAAGAGATCTCTACCAGTCTACCCATGGTGGTGAGAGAAGATGTTATCGCGGGACTCATAAGCGCATTTGTGATAAAGTGAAAAAAAAAAACTGAACAAAAAGTTAAAAATAAAAAAAAAAGCCATATACATATTTTGCTATATATACATTCAGAATTAGCGATATAAAATACATATCTACTTAAATACATACGTAGTTACATGCCAATATACATGCATACATACCCACATACATACCTACATATACACATACATAAATACATACATACACACATACATACATACATACACATATACATACATAAATACATACATACACACATACAAACACATATACATACATACATATACATACATACACACATACATATATTGAGAGTACAACAATTATGAGAGGTTCATAGCCTCGGAGAGAAGATGTTTCCTTAGCCTGTCCTTGAAAGCATAAATTGAAGTGCTGTCTTGGATCACTCTCGGTAAATGATTCCAAAGTTTTGCAGCGCGTATTGTGAATGAATTGAGGAGGAAGTTGGTGTTATGTCTGGGGACTTCGAGCATCGATGTGACGCAAGACCTTCTAGATCGTGTTGGGGTAGGAGAAAGAAGGAAACGGGACCGAAGGTAGGAGGGAGCATTTTGGTCATGGAGTATGTTATAGAGAAAAGAAAGAATGTGCATATCACGGCGAAGTTGGATTGGGAGCCACTTAAGTTGAGTGCGAAATTGGGTGATGTGATCGTATTTACGTAAACCAAAGATGAAGCGTATCGCAAGATTTTGTAGACGCTCTAATTTATTAAGTAGCTCCTTTGTCACATCTAAATAGCACACATCTGCGTAATCGAGGATAGGTAAAAGAAGGGATTGAGCAAGCAGAATTTTGGTTTGAAAGGGAAGAAAGTATTGGAGACGCTTAAGAGAGTGGAAGGTGTAGTGCATCCTTCGGCTGACTTCGTTGACATGAGCTATCCACGATAAGGTTTTGTCCAAAATCAAGCCTAGGTTTCTAACTTTGTCGCAGTATGGTATCGGTGTGCCACAGTACAAGACTGGAGGTACTGTTTCCCAGGCAATACGGTTTCTCAAACGGCTGCTACCGATAATTATTGCTTGAGATTTTACTGGATTTATAAGAAGTCCAAACGAATTGGCCCATTGATAGATTGCAGCTAGATCCTTGTTAAGGAGATTGATAGTCTCATGCAACTCAGCCAGTCCAAAGTGACGGTATATTTGTAAATCGTCTGCATACAGGTGGAAGGGAGAAGAAATAGCACTGGAGATGTTGTTAATAAATATAGAAAAAAGTAACGGGGAAAGTACGCCGCCTTGTGGGACACCAGCAGTAAGGGTCAACCAATTCGATGAGTTAAAATCAGTCCTTACAGACTGCTGACGTCCCGAAAGATATGAGTGAAACCAGTCAATGCAAGTGGGGGAGATGTTAACTGCACGAAGAGTGCCAAGAAGTATGTCATAGTCTACAGAGTTGAAAGCGCTACTGAAGTCTAACAAAATCATTGCAGTGAGCTTGGTGCTATCCATAGCCCACCGAATATCCTCCGTCACATTCAAAAGCGCTCCAACAGTGCTGTGGGAAGGACGGAAACCGGATTGATAGGGGCATAGTAGAGAGTTGGAAATAAGGTAAGAATAGAGTTGTTGGTGAACTATAGATTCCAGGACTTTGGATAAAATGGGAAGGATAGATATAGGACGATATTGAGCAGGGCAGGAGGTATTTGAGGTTTTAGGTAGTGGAATGACAACTGCCTTCTTCCAGAGCGAAGGAAAAACATTGCATGACAGTGAGAAGTTAATTATGTGCGTGATCACAGATGCAATGTCCTCCAGCACTGGAAGAATCATCTCAAGACTGAGATTGTCACTACCAATGGCCTTGGTGGAGATAGAGCGGACATACTTCTTTACCACTTCTGCATTGACTGATTTGAAAAAGAATTGAGGTAGGTCGGTAGGAGCCTGACTATTTAAAATGGAAAGAGTGGATGATTTAACATTGGCGTCTAAAGTGAGAGGTGGAGTGGTGAAGTGAGTGTTTAAAATATTAGGATCCACTGAGCTTTGACAAGCATCAGAGGGTTTGCCTACTCCTAGCGACCGTAAGAATCTCCAAACTTGCGCTTGGGTACGATTCTGAACTGAGTTATGAATGTAGCGACGTTTTGCATCCCTACACATCCTGTTGCAGAGGTTACGTAGAGTTTTGTATTTAGACAAATTATCAGCCGTCGGCAATTTTTTATATGCAGATTTGACCCTGTCACGTTTAGCCATGGTCTTTTTAATGACAGGTGACAACCATGGGGCTGGCGCCCGTTTCATTCGTACTGGTCTAATGGGGGCATGAATGTCATAGATCTTAATCAGTTCAGCAGTTAATGATTCAACCATGGTATTGATGTCACTTGCATTGTATATAGTTGACCAGTCGATGTTCCTCGCATCCTCTCTTAAACGTTCCAGATCCATCTGCTTAAAATTCCGCTGAAGGAGAACTTTGTTTCTGATTTTGGGAGGACGTATTTTGTATGTGAGGAAAATTAGGTCATGGTAGGAGAAAGGGGATGTCATTTGTCCATGAGATGAAACAAGATTGGGGTTAGAGGCAAAGGCTAAGTCAATAAGGGATGGTCTTGAGTTAGGGAAGTGGTGAGTAGGAGCAGATATAGGTATGAGGTGAAGATCAACAGAAGAGGTAAGCGAAAGTAATGTTTGTGCTCTGCTGTCATTTTTTAAAAGGCATGTGTTAAGATCGCCCATGCAAATTATATGATCATAATTAGGAACTAATCTCTCAAGAATATCCTCCAGGTTGTTAAAGTAATTAACTTTGTCATTTGGACTATAAAGAACCCCCAATAGGAGTTTTCTGTGGTTGATAATAATTTCTACAAAAAGATATTCAAGAGTCCCTGATACATGCGAAGATGAGCAACAAACTACAGTAGCTGGGATGCAGCTGCGAAGGAAAATTCCCACGCCTCCGCCACCCTGATCCGTACGATCATTACGGAATAGTTGGTAGCCAGGAAGAGAGCAACTAGTGGACGGGATGGATGGCTTAAGCCAGGTTTCAGAAACAAGTATGCAATCAGCAGTGCTAGTGCTAAAAGATGTGAGAAGATCAGAATAGTGAGCAAGTATGCTCTGCGCATTGATATGCACCAAGGATAAGAAATTCCGCTGATTCATAAAAACATGAGATAATTTGTCTGCTAGTGTTTCGGAATCAGAAATAGAGGTGTTGCAACTATTTTCCGCACTGTCGAATTCATCCGAAGAACAAGTGAAATAATCATCTTCAATCATATTTTCTCTCAAAATACTTTAAAAAAAGATATATATTAAAAAAATAATAATTTATAAATATGAAATAAGACCCAAATAAAATACAAAAAATAAAATAAAAAATAATAAAGTATAAAAAACGAATACTGAAATACTGAAACTAAAATACACAGATACTGACTGAAATACAGTATCCTCACCCATGGGTTGACTGCAATAAATACAGTTAAAAACAAAAAAGGAAGAGAAAAAAAAAACAATTAGTACACTAAATTATCATACGCACATGTTCCATGTGGAGTATCCGAACGCAATTGTTTTGACATCAGTGGCAGCATTGACATTTGACGTATGAGATATAATAACAATATTAACAATAGATAGCAGGTAGTAATTATAAATTGAGTTTTTTAAATAATTAATTGATAGTTACATACGTTAAAAAGTGAAAAAAGAAAGAAAAGATGAATATACCCACATGGAACCGATAACTATACAAATTACAAAAACAAGTAAACAAACCAGAATGAGTAAAAGCACATAATAAACACTAATCGTCCTTATCTTGCGACGTGGAAACTTTAGGATGCTTCGAAATTAATTGTTTCAGCTCAGAGGTCGATGTTATCTTTGCTCGTGATTTATCAGGCAGCAGAACAATTATAACACCATCTGCTGACCAACACTTTCTCAGTCCAAAGTGATTGCGAGCCGATGCGAATATGTCCTGACGAGCTTTGGTGAGGAACTCAGAAAGCTTAATCTTAGTCCCCTTCAATGAGGTCTTCGATCTCCAAACCTTGGCACGAAGCTGTACAGAAGAAAAACGCACTAGAATTGGCCGTGCATTGTCTTTCTTGACACCCAACCTATGACAGGCTTCGAAAGAATCTAGGTTTACACCCGTCAGCTTCATACGATCGACTAGCACCTCGAGAGTCTTCTTCATTATATCCTCACTAGGATCCTCCTTGATTCCATGCAGAAGTAGAACTTTTCTGCGTGAGTGTGTCTCCACGCGATCCAGGCCAAGTATTAAGAGTTCTACTTGGGCCTTCAACACACTCAAAGCCTTCCACACCAATGTCTTAAATGTGAAGAACTCCGAACTAAGTGTCTTAACGGTGGGGTTGGATGGTGCAGTAGCAGGGATGTGCCTTTCGAACTCTTCCATCCGGCTATTTATTGAAGAAGAGAGCTCCTCCATGGTCTTCAAAACTAGTTCAACTGATGAATCCATTTTGTTTAGTGAGTGAGAGTGTGAAGTAATAGTCAACCAAGGCAAGGAATAGTTATTATAGCATAAATATATAAAATTAACACTAAAAATTAGAATATAATTGAGGAGCAGTTAAAAACACGTCTTGACAGTTTCAATTCTACCCGCCGAAAGATGTACATACGATATACACACGTTTTTAGAGCTAGTATTGTATATTTTTTATAACTTTAATAGGTACTTGCCTCAGTTTTATTTCACACGGTAACTACCTATATTTATTCGAACAAATAATAACTTTTACAAATATTACTGTTTTATATAAAAGTTTTCATACCATTAAGATGGGTCACAAGTCACTGAAACATTCGTTCATTTGAAGGAATCAGAGGAAGGAATTCCAAATGTCTGATTCTTGTAAGATTACGTAGAGAGTTGAGGCTCTCCTCATCATAGTCTGCTACTGACATTTGAAGATCAGCTGGCTTTCTCCTTCTCTTTACAGGAAAACATATCGCTTGTTTCTTCAATAAATGTTGTCCAATAGTCTATCGCCCAATTGTTTCCGCGAGCGTTTCAAATTCATGCCTCAAATAATCAGCCTCCAAATTCTGTCCAATATTCAAGCCCCGTAACGAATTTATTGAATCTTTTGATCTACTATTGTAACATCTATGCAGCCACGTTGCGGAATTCACTGCTGTCCTTAATTATTCCTAGTAAGTCTATTTTATCGTTATCCTCAAAATAAAATAGTTTCTGTATCCAATTAAAATTTCTTAGATTTATTATTTTTGATTCATTATATGCCTTTTTTATTTATAGATATCGCTATAGTTTCTTAAGATAAGCCAAATGTAAAAATCGTATTTAAAACAGTCTTTTATCTATTGATATATAAGTTTCATTCCATCTCTGATATTTCACAAGTTTACACACGTAATGAACATATAAATTTTTATGTTCGTTTGTTCGAATCAGATTTGAATCTCATGAGAGTGTGAACGACTGGAGTACATAAATAACATTTCTCACGTCCGTCCTTGAACTGGCGAAACTCCGATTTTTAGAGCGAGGACGTGTAGAAGAAGATTAATTATGTTACAGTAATAACATCTACACAAAATTACATTTCGGACCTTTTAACTTTCAAACTTCGTAGTTATTTTTATATGTGTCGTATGTTTTAGGAAATTATAAGATATAAATAAATGATTTATTCGTAAATATGCTCCCAGTATACCAAGAGTGACAGCGGTCAGAAGCTTCGAGTCCTAAAAATGATTTTTTATGACGTCAAGTGATCCCAAATGAGATGAATGGGATCTATCACCGACAACAATACAATAGTCAGTTTTTCATAGCTTTGCAGTAAAAAGATCTTGAGATCAAAAATAGGCTTTTTTCAATGTTTAGATTTAGTTGTGACAGTACAAGGTTCCTGCTCTGTGAATGAAAAAAAAAACGTTCAAAAGTTAGTTTTTCTCCTACTTTTGCATTGCCAAAATTGTGCATTAACTTGTAATCTGAAGTGTTATAATTCGAACATAAATCAATAGTGTTAAATCGTAATTGGTCGTAATCGTAATAACAGAACAAGGCTTGTCTAGTGTGGGTCGATGGATATTACCAAGTACACAAAATAATGTATGATTATGTGCAATGTTAGAACATTTTTAATTTCATTATATATTAACAGGAAATAAGAGCTTAAGAATAAGCATTTTAGCTACGTTTATAACAGCATTAATAAATCAAAAATAATGGTGTACGAGACAGTATAATATTTATCGAAGAACTGACTTGGTCAAAGCCGCTGGCTGTTGTGTTAAGTGATTGCGGTTTCAATCTCTTCTCACTAAAATTGACAATCTACGACCTTTTAATTGTTCGTTGTGATCTTTGTGTTTATATTAATTTCGTGTGTTCCGGACCTCAATCATGATATTAATTTCCTCGCATCCCGCTCCTGTCATCTTACTACGGTCTTCCATTAAGCATGAGGCATTTTGTTGTTTGTTTGTCTATACTAATATTATAAAGCTGAAGAGTTTGTTTGTTTGTTTACTTGAACGCGCTAATCTCAAGAATTGCTGATCCAGTTTGAAAAATTCTTTCAGTTTTAGAAAGCCCATCTATCGAGGAAGGCTATAGGCTATATACGATCACGCTAAGACCAATAGAAGCGGAGCACCAATTAAGAATATTTCAAAATCAGGTTCTTTTCCTTTTGAAAGCTTCCGCTGCGTGCGCTGCGTAAACAGTTAAAGTTTTGCAAAAATCAAGTGTGATACAATTGTTCCCCTCTAAAAGTACCACGCGGACGAAGTCGCGGGTAGAAGCTATTTTTTATATAAAATGGCTGATGACATGAAATAAACAATTAATTTGCTTGTAAAACTTAGCATATGTATATAATAAGTAGTTAATGTTTTATTGACACGCTTAAATAGTAAACAAGTCATAAAAACTACTATTAATTGTAATTCAGACCAAAATAAATAAATAAATCGAGCAACAAATCAAATGTATCGTAAAATCTGTCCTAAATATCTTCAATGTATCTTGAACTTCTGTAACATCGGCTTACGTATTCAACCGCTTTAAATATAGCACATTAATCTATTTTTATTCGTTTGCTTTTGAGATCTACGTCCAATAGCAGTATTGCCTAATTTTGTTATTAATTTAGCAGTGATAAATCTGCAAAAATGTACTTAAACACGTGAGAATTGTTGCTAATTAGTTAGTAAAATGTCGGTTTTGTTACTGCAGTCGATTTCTGTAAATCGCACTTATTTCTTGCTTCATGTAAAGATGTTACTTTGGAATTATTTGACCTATATATGTTTTGTTTTTGTCCGTTTTATGAACGGCCATTTGCTTACTTTTGCTATTTGTAGGAATATCGTTTTCTTAACCCAAATTCTTTACCCTCCATCTTTTGATTCGTATGTACTTCAGTAAAGTAATGCTTATTTGATTTATAAAATAATACACAAATACTTATGAAAGCATAGAAACTAAAAATGACTACATCAAACGCAAGCATTAAGTTGTCCTACATTTGTAACAGACGACTGTGTGTGTATGTTAAATACGTTTTAAAACAAAATAGTAACCATTAATATCAACGCAGGTGAAACCGTGCCCACGATCTATGTACGAGCGTTTAAAATCATCGATTCGTTTATGAAATTTGTCCAAATATATTAAAAACCTGTTGGACTTCTGCCATTTATTTAATAGTGTTGTTTACTGCTTTTAGTCGTACCAACTAGTATTAAGTATTCCATTTTGTGATTGCATTATTTTCCCTTTTTTATGTGAGTCACGATTTTTTCATACTTTCTTGATTTAAATTGGTCATGTTACGCGAAATAGTTTTTCATATAATTATTTGGTATAGGGGTATCAACTTGAATCAAATCTTTGGAAAATGAGCTTGCCCACGTGTTTCTATTATAAGAGTAGACATAAGATCATAACGTCTCTTATTAAAAATAAATATTTACATATTTATAATAAACTTACCTGTTGGATATTTTTATACGTTACATATTTGTACCAGTAAATTATGAAACAGGTTGTAAGATGGCTGCGAACTGTGAATAACTAATGTAGGGTGTCACCAGTAAGGATCTATTTTCATTTTTTTTCATTTTAAAATAAAAACACATATTTTTGTAGCTGTATCTCATCGATGACGCGTTAGGTCTCTGATTCAAGCTCAGGAATTGTATCTCGTTTATCTATCCCGAGATTTCACAAAACTTTAAAGAAAAAAATCGCACGGGGTGAAATGCGATTTCAGATCTTGTTGGTCAGTTTACATTGGACTTTCTTGAGATAATTTGTTTTTGCATTTGTTTCTCATGGAATGCATGAAGATTGTGTGAACACCAAATTGGACAATTTTGTGTATTCACGAAGTCATTCAGATGGAAATGATTTTTTTCGAAAAAGTGGCATTGATTTTACGTTCCTCCATTACTCATTGAACGAATTGCCGGCGCTTTCCATGGTCTGTTAGGATGATTATGCTGAATTTTGTGCGTATGAAAGTGAATGTCTTTTGTCAAATTTCGCTGCATAGTGTTTCGTGAAATTTGAATTTGTTGAGAACGATGCCGTATTGATGTTTTCGGCTTTTCTGCGACATTCGTTTACACCAGCAATGTTTTCCAGAAACCAATCATCGGTACGCACAGAAGCTTTACAGTCTATCACCGACCGATCAAATTTTTTTGACCACTCTTCGAATGGTTGACACATCCGGTGCACTTACTCGATTGAAAATTCTACGAAGTTTCCGAGCGATCTCAGCATTATTTTCCAAATGTTTATAATAAGTTCTCACAATTATAAATTCTTTCGTAAAGCGCTCCATTATTAATACATAATCGAAATAATCATATTATGTGATAGCTGCCAAATTTCAAAGTAGCAACTTGCACAAAGAAGACACTAAATTTAAAAAGTGCATTTGTACTGAGACACCCGTTACATATATATATTATAAGAAAGGATATATCAATAATCGATCGATCGTCTAAAACGTACGTAGGTATTTATTTTTGTTAATTACCCACGACTTCTGTTTTAAATTTTGCTTAGTCATTCAATTTAAACGATTTTACTAACTTATGTCTAAGTTTCTTATCTTTATTTCAATTCAATTATATTACATTGATATTTAAATGTTTATTTGGTCGGAAGCTAAAACTAAATATGACATTGTATTGCGGTTTTTAATGCACTTTTTGACATTTTGGTTTACCAGCTGCGGATAAAGTTTGTATCATAAAATATTGTAAGGTTTAATCAGTAGAACGTACAAGTCCTAGGATATGTAAGGACGCAACTACAAACTCCAATCTTAGGATACACGGGCTGTGAATAGCAATATCAGACAGACAGATGAAGTAGAATTTGCTCGTCGAAAAGAGAAATATGTGTAATATGAATAATGTGTACAACTTTTATCTGTTAGTTATCTTATACGTGTGATAGTTGTATCAGTAACCGTTGAAACTGAAAATCTTAACTAGACATCTATTTATTGTTCTATATTCTTTATTCGCTGTTTGTGAGAACGCCATTTATGAAAAAAAAATAGTTAATTTTTCTTTTCTTAATGATCATTTAATTTCTTTCTTTTGTATGATTTATTAAGCATTCGAAAGTTAATTCAGAAATTGTTTGTTTCAGGTAAGTCACTGGCGCCTGGACTGCATTCTTCGTGACGGTAGTTTTACATTATTAATGTGCATAATTTATTATTGTAAAATATAATAATTTATATTATATTAAGTAAATATCTGAAAAAGAGATCTAGGCTAAGGTGCTACGAGGGCGGGAAATTAAATTTCAAAATAGATGAGGTTGCAGGAATTACTGATATAGGTCAAGGTCTATTGGAATCCCAGATATGATTACTTGGGAATGTCAGGGGAAGTTAACCCCAGAACGCCCCTTGTCGTATAATTTACTAGTACATTTACAAAAATAATTTACAGACGATTAAATATCAGCAATCAAGACTAGTTAATAGCGCCTGATATTTTTAAATAATGCTAAAATATTAAACCGGGTTTCTTTTTTACCCACACAGTAATATTAGTGAATAATTTTCAGAGATTTCAGAAAACCGAAAAACCTTTTTATTATAACATTGTTCTTTTATTATTTTACTATGTTACTATTTAAAAAAAAATCACTTTTCGAGTAGGGTATTATATTATAGTCGTCACAAAATAATAGGTCCGTTTGGACATATGCCATCGGGACGTAAATAGCGAAGTTACCATACAACTTTGTATGAGTATTATTCAAGTTTGTATGACTATTTGATCGATTTGATTATGTAATTTAAAGTGCATTTGATTAAAATTTTGACCAAAAATTTAACTTAAACTTTAATGTTGTAGTTAATTGGAAATAATAGAACAGTACAAAAGCTCAATTTGTCTTTATTTTATATTTTTATATTGTTTTCTATTGTTTACAGGAATTTTAATCATTATAATAAAACAATTTTTTCGGATTTTATCGCTGTTTATTAGCCAAATCAAAATTTTAAGTACGACTTTGAGCGCCAAGCTCTTTTTTCCAGTAAAGATCACGACACAACATTTAATTACGATTAAAATCGAATGAAGCTGGTGAAATTCAGTAATTAACTCGTTACAGCACTAGTGTTTAAAAAAAATAGACTTAGAACTGTTTTTGACACGTTTCGTAATAATTAGAAATTGCATGCTACTATAAAGTAAGCGCGAAAAGAATACTCCCAATATATTATATTATATTATTTAACGCGCCAAAAAATATACGTATATTTTAAAAATAGTTTATGTTATTAATAATTCTTTTATAGTTTCTTACAGTTTCGTACCAAGTTACGTTCTAGGGTATTTGTCAATTGTCCAAACGGGCCTCTTACTTTGTGACGATTATAAAACATTACATTCCTTTCTCCATTACAGAGATTAACAAAAGATGAATGTATCTAGGGTTAGTGTAGTATTTGTGTACACTTACAATATAGCCCATTTTGGTAAATCCAATGCAAACAGTTCAATTTAGAGAAAGTCTTGTATTGAAAATAGCTGTTCCCTTCGCTAGCTCCGAGCGTCCAAGAATGGGAACTACTAATCTACTCGAGACCTATTCCATAAGATTGGTATTGGACGTATCATATAATGTCAATATATTTTCCTGTTCCAGTAATAATTTGATATGTATAGCTGCTCCTTTTACGCAGAAAACTAAATTTGTCGGTGTAACGTTATTCGTGAGTGGTGATTTTCGAGATGAGTCTGTGCAATAATACGTGATCATTTATGTTATTATTTGATTGCACAGCAGAGCAAAGGCTTTTCCTTAATTTTTTTGGTATATTTTAGAAAAGTTATATTCCAATTGGGTAATGGGATATTTTATTTAAGACCCGTCTTTTTCTAAAGAAGGAAACTAATACCTTTGTTTTAGATAATAGGATTTAGTTCTCATATTATTTTCGTAAATGTGTATAATACCTATATAAAATATTGTATCCAAATTCCAAACATGGAACAGAAAGCAGGGTCACTGCCAACTGCGCTAAAGTGTCATTCATAATTTAATAAATTCTACGTACATATATGTGAAGAAATCTACTTATTCCGTTTAATCATAAATTAATATACTTTGACGTATTTTCCACGCGCCTACCGGCTTTGACCTTTTTAACAATGAAGATTAGAAGGTCGACCTCGTATCAGCGACTCTTGACGCTAATATCCACTGGATTGATTGATTTGTTCATTTCTTCCTTTATGTTATAAAATAATGTTTTATGTTACAATCAACTTTGGCTATACGAAATGAATACACAGTTGTACTTATTGTTGCGCTGTTTATCGTTAAATGTTTAAGTGTAGAGTATACTAAAGTTTTGTTTTATAATTTAGAACACGTTTTCTTTCTAAAACTGTGTCATGTCATAAAATATTGATGTTACTCTATTGTTTCTAAAATAACTGCATTTATATTTTGAAGTGTATTTCAATAGTTTTCTCTGAACTGCAAAACATCACAGTACAAGAATAATGACTGTTCGAAAATGTAGTGAATCACATTTGCAAATTTTAACAATAGTAAGCGCCCTTTTCCTTTGGCTTTCGTATATAAGTTACTGGTAAATGTTATCAGTAGGATATTAACCAGGCAGTTAGTGTCTGTTTCAACTTAACTAACAGCAGTGCCTTTTGAATTTGCAAGTTTTGTTTAATAATATTCGCTAGCAGAATTCTTCACCGCTGATTTGAATGTAGTTCAATGGTGAGAAAGAAAAATTAAGCACAAACTTTCATCTATTTGATATGTCAGATAGCTTTATCAGCTATCGATGAAACGGGACCTGTAGATTGTATATTTCCTTTGCCACATCGGGAAAGTCGTAAAGTAAAAAAGTACGCCTAAGCAGACGATCACGAACTGATCGATATCGAACTAAGTACGAAGGTCGTGGGACCGCGGAAGTATTCGCGGTCGCGCGTGCCATGACCTAATGGGGACGATAAACACAAACGACCGTGGTTGTTGACTAGAAAAAGATAGAAATGGCTTCATTTATTTATTATTTATTTATACTTTATTGTACATCACAACTACATTTTAAACAATAAACACATTAAAAAAAAACATTTGCAGACTGTGAAGTACAATGGGCGGACTTATGGCTATTTAGCCATTTCAGACAACCCAAGAAATTGATTTACCTGTTACCTACCTTTAAGAAATTGATTAAAGGACTTAAATATACAAAGGGACCATTTCCCCTCCTAAAGAAACTTGAGTCTCAATATTTTAATTTAGAATTAAATATAACTTGATTTCTGAAAAAGATGAAGTCGAATTTGATTGTGAAAATTAAAACCTGTCAGAATGTTGGTAAGCGCAACTGAAAATAGTGATTCTATTAAATATATATATATATATATATATATATAGATACATATAGGTACTTGCTGACCCCGTAAACGTTGTTTTGCCATATATGTTATTAACCTCCTCAATCCCCCCCCGCATAACTTAGGGGTATGAAAAAAAGATGTTGGCTGATTCTCAGATCTACCCGATATGCACACAAATTTTCACAAAAATCAGTCTAGCCGTTTCGGAGGAGTATGGTAACTAACATTGTGACGCGAGAATTTTATATATACGAAGACGTAAGTAAAATTAAAAGTCTATCTTCTTATGTTTATGTTATGATAATTTATAAGAAAACAATTTGAAAATTAAATTTTACTTTCTATATGTATATTTGTAATTATTTGATTTTTTATATAAAACAATTTTATCGCTTCTAATTATTTTTTATGTTCTGAGATCTTGTAGTATGTTTCGTACGCGGATAATTCTTTACGATGCCTTATAAAGAAACTTGAGGCTGTTTTCGATACAACTCGCTCACATATTACAAAAAAAGTTAGAAACACTATACGTAATAATTTTTAACTGTCTTCCGGATTCATTATGTTCAACAATTTTTCTCTGTGATTCGTTCAAAGATAGTATATAAAACTAGTAGGTACTACGAGTAGTAAAGCTCTTAAATGATATCCTAAATAAGATATAGTCAATACATTATAACACTAGCTATAAAAATAACCTTATGACTAGCCCGTTGGCGTAGTTGACAGCCACCCTGCTTACCGCTCCAGAGTTTTGAGTTCGATTCTGGTTTTGAGTCTGGATGTAATCTTATATATAAAATTCTCGTGTCACAATGTTAAGTTACAATACTCCTCCGAAACGTCTGGACCGATTTTTATGAAATTTTGTTTGCATATCGGGTAAGTCTGAGAATCGGCCAACATCTATTTTTCGTACTCCTAAGTTATAAGGGGGGGAGGATTAAAGGGGTTAATAACATATATGGCAAAACAAAGTTTGCGGGGTCAACTAGTATATATATAGGTATATGTATGTTTATTAAAATATATAGTCGGCTGTTACTTATAACACAACCATTTAGTTATTATTTTATTACATTTATAAGTTTAATATTCATTTTATTATATAAAATATTTCAACGATGTAGCACTATTAACTTTAAAATAAATCAACAAAATAATAAAATATTTTCGACGTCAAGTAGTTACGTACGCGTTTTTAATTTCGTTTCGCAAATTATCATCATTCTTTCAATTTCCTCATTCCTCGACGGCGTGTTTATGCTCCCATATAGAGTTTTCTCGGCAAAAGATCACACCGGTTAAAATTCACACCATTGTGATGTTAAGATTTTTTCGAATGTTAATTTTAAAACTTAAAGGTTAATATTTTTGTGATTCGGTGTGATTGAGGATATGAGATGTGGTCTATTAGGTATTATAGTGTTTTAATTAAAATGTATACTATTAGCGAAAAGGCGAGATGAATGAAATTGTCATTCAGAGCAGAATGTTATTTTTTACTAGCCGATATCCGTACCTTAAATAGTTATCAAAGAATTACCCACAAAACTTCTTTATAATCAGTATTATTCTATAACATTGCCTACTTATCATATTTTTATTAAAATAAGTTTAAATATCTTCATTTAACTAAAACGTATGTGGTACTTGAGCCTGATATGCTCACAACTCAAGCGTCTATTATTTTATTCTAATTATGTTTTTTATTATCCTAAAGATATTTGCGTTTCATCAGCTATGACAAGTTTTTTTTTTATGTAACTAGATCGGCAAACAAGCGTACGGCTCACCTGATGGTAAGCGATCACCGTAGCTTATAGACCTGTCTGCAACACCAGAAGCATCGCAAGCGCGTTTCCGACCCCATCCCCCGTTCACTCCAGGAGCTCTGGTCACCTTGTTCACCAACAGGAACACAACACTGCTTGGAAATAGTGTTATTTAGGTGTGATCTTATATAAGGTCGAGGCACTACCCCAGTCAGGCTGCTTCATATTTTGAGCAGGAAATTTGCTGCTGTGCCCTACGCCCCTACCTCAGTTAAGTTTGTTTTCCAATGGGACGTGTATTTAAATCTTATGACCTGTAGTAATGTCCCTTTGATTAAAAAAAAAAAATATGCGCTTTTCAGGATTTAAAAGTAGTTATAAGATATTTTTTGTAAAAAAATTTGATCGGTAACTTGAGTATGAAACTAAGAAAATTTGCATCACCGAGTAAATTTAATGAAACTGAAACTAGCAGCTAGCAGCTAGCAGCCAAAATTAAATGACACTGAAACTAGAAGCCACGCTTTATATCTCTTAAAAAAGCAACAGATTAAGTTGTAACTGTACAGAAATTAGTGACGTTATATCATCTCGCTATGAAAAAGATCTAAAGGGTAAATTCCACCCCTTCTATTTTTTATATTTAAAAACCCAACCAGGGAGGTTAATTCGATATAAAAGCAAAAAAATCTATGTCTTTAAGCATGAAATAAGGTTAAAATTTAAATCAAAGGTCGTTTAGAATATTAAAAAAAATTAGAAAAAAAGGTAAAAAAATAAATAATCCACTTTGATTATTTTTTTAATATTGCAATTTCCCTAAGGAGGCAATTATATTGTATTTGTGAAAGTAATCATATCTCTGCTCGTGGACACTACATTTTGTTGTAACTTCGTAGAAACCTTTCTATTCCTGTCTAGAAACGATGATAAAAATTTCAAAAGGGATACTCAATCCCTTCTATTTTTTTTTAATTTTTTTTTCTCTAAGACAATGCCTATATACTACTTCTTCAAATGTCTATATCTCTGCTCGTGGACACTAAATTTTGTTGTAACTTCGTAGAAACCTTTCTATTACTGTCTAGAAACGATGATAAAAATTTCAAAAGGGATACTCAATCCCTTCTATTTTTTTTATATTTTTTTTCTCTAAGACAACGCCTATGTACCATTTCTTCAAATGTCTATATCTCTGCTCGTGGACACTACATTTTGTTGTAACTCCGTAGAAACCTTTCTATTACTGTCTAGAAACGATGATAAAAATTTCAAAAGGGATACTCAATCCCTTCTATTTTTTTTTATTTTTTTTTTCGCTAAGACAATGCCTATATACTACTTCTTTAAATGTCTATATCTCTGCTCGTGGACACTACATTTTGTTGTAACTTCGTAGAAACCTTTCTATTCCTGTCTAGAAACGATGATAAAAATTTCAAAAGGGATACTCAATCCCTTCTATTTTTTTTATTTTTTTTTTCTCTAAGACAATGCCTATATACTACTTTTTCAAATGTCTATATCTCTGCTCGTGGACAATACATTTTGTTGTTACTTCGTAGAAACCTTTCTATTACTGTCTAGAAACGATGATAAAAATTTCAAAAGGGATACTCAATCCCTTCTATTTTTTTTAATTTTTTTTTCTCTAAGACAACGCCTATGTACCATTTCTTCAAATGTCTATATCTCTGCTCGTGGACACTACATTTTGTTGTAACTTCGCAGAAACCTTTCCGTTACTGTCTAGAAACGATGATAAAAATTTCAAAAGGGATACTCAATCCCTTCTATTTTTTTTATTTTTTTTTTTCTCTAAGACAACACCTATGTACCATTTCTTCAAATGTCTATATCTCTGCTCGTGGACACTACATTTTGTCGTGACTTCGCAGAAACCTTTCTATTACTGTCTAGAAACGATGATAAAAATTTCAAAAGGGATACTCAATCCCTTCTATTTTTTTTTTATTTTTTTTTTCTCTAAGACAATGCCTATATACTACTTCTTCAAATGTCTATATCTCTGCTCGTGGACACTACATTTTGTTGTAACTTTGTAGAAATCTTTATATTACTATCAAGAAACGATGATAAAAATTTCGAAAGGGATACTCAATCCCTTCTATTTTTTTTAATTTTTTTTTTCTCTAAGACAATGCCTATATACTACTTCTTCAAATGTCTATATCTCTGCTCGTGGACACTAAATTTTGTTGTAACTTCGTAGAAACCTTTCTATTACTGTCTAGAAACGATGATAAAAATTTCAAAAGGGATACTCAATCCCTTCTATTTTTTTTTTATTTTTTTTTTTTCGCTAAGACAATGCCTATATACTACTTCTTTAAATGTCTATATCTCTGCTCGTGGACACTACATTTTGTTGTAACTTCGTAGAAACCTTTCTATTCCTGTCTAGAAACGATGATAAAAATTTCAAAAGGGATACTCAATCCCTTCTATTTTTTTTAATTTTTTTTTCTCTAAGACAACGCCTATGTACCATTTCTTCAAATGTCTATATCTCTGCTCGTGAACACTACATTTTGTTGTAACTTCGCAGAAACCTTTCTGTTACTGTCTAGAAACGATGATAAAAATTTCAAAAGGGATACTCAATCCCTTCTATTTTTTTTATATTTTTTTTTTTCTCTAAGACAACGCCTATGTACCATTTCTTCAAATGTCTATATCTCTGCTCGTGGACACTACATTTTGTTGTAACTTCGCAGAAACCTTTTTGTTACTGTCTAGAAACGATGATAAAAATTTCAAAAGGGATACTCAATCCCTTCTATTTTTTTAATTTTTTTTTTTCTCTAAGACAACGCCTATGTACCATTTCTTCAAATGTCTATATCTCTGCTCGTGAACACTACATTTTGTTGTAACTTCGCAGAAACCTTTCTGTTACTGTCTAGAAACGATGATAAAAATTTCAAAAGGGATACTCAATCCCTTCTTTTTTTTTTTTTTTTTTTTCTCTAAGACAATGCCTATATACTACTTTTTCAAATGTCTATATCTCTGCTCGTGGACACTACATTTTGTTGTAACTTCGTAGAAACCTTCATATTACTATCTAGAAACGATGATAAAAATTTCAAAAGGGATACTCAACCCCTTCTATTTTTTTTAATTTTTTTTTTCTCTAAGACAACGCTTATGTACCATTTCTTCAAATGTCTATATCTCTGCTCGTGGACACTACATTTTGTTGTAACTTCGTAGAAACCTTTCTATTCCTGTCTAGAAACGATGATAAAAATTTCAAAAGGGATACTCAATCCCTTCTATTTTTTTTAATTTTTTTTTCTCTAAGACAACGCCTATGTACCATTTCTTCAAATGTCTATATCTCTGCTCGTGGACACTACATTTTGTCGTGACTTCGCAGAAACCTTTCTATTACTGTCTAGAAACGATGATAAAAATTTCAAAAGGGATACTCAATCCCTTCTATTTTTTTTTTATTTTTTTTTCTCTAAGACAATGCCTATATACTACTTCTTCAAATGTCTATATCTCTGCTCGTGGACACTACATTTTGTTGTAACTTTGTAGAAATCTTTATATTACTATCAAGAAACGATGATAAAAATTTCGAAAGGGATACTCAATCCCTTCTATTTTTTTTTTTTTTTTTTTTTTTTCGCTAAGACAATGTCTATATACTACTTCTTTAAATGTCTATATCTCTGCTCGTGGACACTACATTTTGTTGTAACTTCGTAGAAACCTTTCTATTCCTGTCTAGAAACGATGATAAAAATTTCAAAAGGGATACTCAATCCCTTCTATTTTTTTTAATTTTTTTTTCTCTAAGACAACGCCTATGTACCATTTCTTCAAATGTCTATATCTCTGCTCGTGGACACTACATTTTGTCGTGACTTCGCAGAAACCTTTCTATTACTGTCTAGAAACGATGATAAAAATTTCAAAAGGGATACTCAATCCCTTCTATTTTTTTTTTATTTTTTTTTCTCTAAGACAATGCCTATATACTACTTCTTCAAATGTCTATATCTCTGCTCGTGGACACTACATTTTGTTGTAACTTTGTAGAAATCTTTATATTACTATCAAGAAACGATGATAAAAATTTCGAAAGGGATACTCAATCCCTTCTATTTTTTTTAATTTTTTTTTCTCTAAGACAACGCCTATGTACCATTTCTTCAAATGTCTATATCTCTGCTCGTGGACACTACATTTTGTTGTAACTTCGCAGAAACCTTTCCGTTACTGTCTAGAAACGATGATAAAAATTTCAAAAGGGATACTCAATCCCTTCTAATTTTTTTATTTTTTTTTTTTCTCTAAGACAACACCTATGTACCATTTCTTCAAATGTCTATATCTCTGCTCGTGGACACTACATTTTGTCGTGACTTCGCAGAAACCTTTCTATTACTGTCTAGAAACGATGATAAAAATTTCAAAAGGGATACTCAATCCCTTCTATTTTTTTTTTATTTTTTTTTCTCTAAGACAATGCCTATATACTACTTCTTCAAATGTCTATATCTCTGCTCGTGGACACTACATTTTGCTGTAACTTTGTAGAAATCTTTATATTACTATCAAGAAACGATGATAAAAATTTCGAAAGGGATACTCAATCCCTTCTATTTTTTTTAATTTTTTTTTCTCTAAGACAACGCCTATGTACCATTTCTTCAAATGTCTATATCTCTGCTCGTGGACACTACATTTTGTTGTAACTTCGCAGAAACCTTTCCGTTACTGTCTAGAAACGATGATAAAAATTTCAAAAGGGATACTCAATCCCTTCTATTTTTTTTTTTTTTTTTTTTTTTCTCTAAGACAACACCTATGTACCATTTCTTCAAATGTCTATATCTCTGCTCGTGGACACTACATTTTGTCGTGACTTCGCAGAAACCTTTCTATTACTGTCTAGAAACGATGATAAAAATTTCAAAAGGGATACTCAATCCCTTCTTTTTTTTTATTTTTTTTTTCTCTAAGACAATGCCTATATACTACTTCTTCAAATGTCTATATCTCTGCTCGTGGACACTAAATTTTGTTGTAACTTCGTAGAAACCTTTCTCTTACTGTCTAGAAACGATGATAAAAATTTCAAAAGGGATACTCAATCCCTTCTATTTTTTTTTTATTTTTTTTTTTCGCTAAGACAATGCCTATATACTACTTCTTTAAATGTCTATATCTCTGCTCGTGGACACTACATTTTGTTGTAACTTCGTAGAAACCTTTCTATTCCTGTCTAGAAACGATGATAAAAATTTCAAAAGGGATACTCAATCCCTTCTATTTTTTTTAATTTTTTTTTTCTCTAAGACAACGCCTATGTACCATTTCACGAGCAGAGATATAGACATTTGAAGAAGTAGTATATAGGCATTGTCTTAGAGAAAAAAAAATAAAAAAAAATAGAAGGGATTGAGTATCCCTTTTGAAATTTTTATCATCGTTTCTAGACAGGAATAGAAAGGTTTCTACGAAGTTACAACAAAATGTAGTGTCCACGAGCAGAGATATAGACATTTGAAGAAGTAGTATATAGGCATTGTCTTAGAGAAAAAAAAATAAAAAAAAATAGAAGGGATTGAGTATCCCTTTTGAAATTTTTATCATCGTTTCTAGACAGTAATAGAAAGGTTTCTACGAAGTTAAAACAAAATGTAGTGTCCACGAGCAGAGATATAGACATTTGAAGAAGTAGTATATAGGCATTGTCTTAGAGAAAAAAAAAATAAAAAAAAAATAGAAGGGATTGAGTATCCCTTTTGAAATTTTTATCATCGTTTCTAGACAGGAATAGAAAGGTTTCTACGAAGTTACAACAAAATTTAGTGTCCACGAGCAGAGATATAGACATTTAAAGAAGTAGTATATAGGCATTGTCTTAGCGAAAAAAAAAAATAAAAAAAAATAGAAGGGATTGAGTATCCCTTTTGAAATTTTTATCATCGTTTCTAGACAGTAATAGAAAGGTTTCTACGAAGTTACAACAAAATGTAGTGTCCACGAGCAGAGATATAGACATTTAAAGAAGTAGTATATAGGCATTGTCTTAGCGAAAAAAAATAAATAAAAAAAAAAATAGAAGGGATTGAGTATCCCTTTTGAAATTTTTATCATCGTTTCTAGACAGGAATAGAAAGGTTTCTACGAAGTTACAACAAAATGTAGTGTCCACGAGCAGAGATATAGACATTTGAAGAAATGGTACATAGGCGTTGTCTTAGAGAAAAAAAAAATTAAAAAAAATAGAAGGGATTGAGTATCCCTTTTGAAATTTTTATCATCGTTTCTAGACAGGAATAGAAAGGTTTCTACGAAGTTACAACAAAATGTAGTGTCCACGAGCAGAGATATAGACATTTAAAGAAGTAGTATATAGGCATTGTCTTAGCGAAAAAAAATAAATAAAAAAAAAAAATAGAAGGGATTGAGTATCCCTTTTGAAATTTTTATCATCGTTTCTAGACAGGAATAGAAAGGTTTCTACGAAGTTACAACAAAATGTAGTGTCCACGAGCAGAGATATAGACATTTAAAGAAGTAGTATATAGGCATTGTCTTAGCGAAAAAAAATAAATAAAAAAAAAAATAGAAGGGATTGAGTATCCCTTTTGAAATTTTTATCATCGTTTCTAGACAGGAATAGAAAGGTTTCTACGAAGTTACAACAAAATGTAGTGTCCACGAGCAGAGATATAGACATTTAAAGAAGTAGTATATAGGCATTGTCTTAGCGAAAAAAATAAATAAAAAAAATAGAAGGGATTGAGTATCCCTTTTGAAATTTTTATCATCGTTTCTAGACAGTAATAGAAAGGTTTCTACGAAGTTACAACAAAATGTAGTGTCCACGAGCAGAGATATAGACATTTGAAGAAGTAGTATATAGGCATTGTCTTAGAGAAAAAAAAATAAAAAAAAAATAGAAGGGATTGAGTATCCCTTTTGAAATTTTTATCATCGTTTCTAGACAGGAATAGAAAGGTTTCTACGAAGTTACAACAAAATGTAGTGTCCACGAGCAGAGATATAGACATTTAAAGAAGTAGTATATAGGCATTGTCTTAGCGAAAAAAAAAAAATACAAGGGATTGAGTATCCCTTTTGAAATTTTTATCATCGTTTCTAGACAGTAATAGAAAGGTTTCTACGAAGTTACAACAAAATGTAGTGTCCACGAGCAGAGATATAGACATTTGAAGAAATGGTACATAGGCGTTGTCTTAGCGGAAAAAAAAAAAAAAAATAGAAGGGATTGAGTATCCCTTTTGAAATTTTTATCATCGTTTCTAGACAGTAATAGAAAGGTTTCTACGAAGTTAAAACAAAATGTAGTGTCCACGAGCAGAGATATAGACATTTGAAGAAGTAGTATATAGGCATTGTCTTAGAGAAAAAAAAATAAAAAAAAATAGAAGGGATTGAGTATCCCTTTTGAAATTTTTATCATCGTTTCTAGACAGTAATAGAAAGGTTTCTACGAAGTTACAACAAAATGTAGTGTCCACGAGCAGAGATATAGACATTTGAAGAAGTAGTATATAGGCATTGTCTTAGAGAAAAAAAAATAAAAAAAAATAGAAGGGATTGAGTATCCCTTTTGAAATTTTTATCATCGTTTCTAGACAGGAATAGAAAGGTTTCTACGAAGTTACAACAAAATGTAGTGTCCACGAGCAGAGATATAGACATTTAAAGAAGTAGTATATAGGCATTGTCTTAGCGAAAAAAAAAAAAAAAAAAAATAGAAGGGATTGAGTATCCCTTTTGAAATTTTTATCATCGTTTCTAGACAGTAATAGAAAGGTTTCTACGAAGTTACAACAAAATGTAGTGTCCACGAGCAGAGATATAGACATTTGAAGAAATGGTACATAGGCGTTGTCTTAGCGAAAAAAAATAAAATAAAAATAGAAGGGATTGAGTATCCCTTTTGAAATTTTTATCATCGTTTCTAGACAGTAATAGAAAGGTTTCTACGAAGTTAAAACAAAATGTAGTGTCCACGAGCAGAGATATAGAAATTTGAAGAAATGGTACATAGGCATTGTCTTAGAGAAAAAAAAATAAAAAAAAAATAGAAGGGATTGAGTATCCCTTTTGAAATTTTTATCATCGTTTCTAGACAGGAATAGAAAGGTTTCTACGAAGTTACAACAAAATGTAGTGTCCACGAGCAGAGATATAGACATTTAAAGAAGTAGTATATAGGCATTGTCTTAGCGAAAAAAAAAAAAAAAAAAATAGAAGGGATTGAGTATCCCTTTTGAAATTTTTATCATCGTTTCTAGACAGTAATAGAAAGGTTTCTACGAAGTTACAACAAAATGTAGTGTCCACGAGCAGAGATATAGACATTTGAAGAAGTAGTATATAGGCATTGTCTTAGAGAAAAAAAAATAAAAAAAAATAGAAGGGATTGAGTATCCCTTTTGAAATTTTTATCATCGTTTTTAGACAGGAATAGAAAGGTTTCTACGAAGTTACAACAAAATGTAGTGTCCACGAGCAGAGATATAGACATTTAAAGAAGTAGTATATAGGCATTGTCTTAGCGAAAAAAAAAAAAAAAAATAGAAGGGATTGAGTATCCCTTTTGAAATTTTTATCATCGTTTCTAGACAGGAATAGAAAGGTTCCTACGAAGTTACAACAAAATGTAGTGTCCACGAGCAGAGATATAGACATTTGAAGAAGTAGTATATAGGCATTGTCTTAGAGAAAAAAAAAATAAAAAAAAATAGAAGGGATTGAGTATCCCTTTTGAAATTTTTATCATCGTTTCTAGACAGGAATAGAAAGGTTTCTACGAAGTTACAACAAAATGTAGTGTCCACGAGCAGAGATATAGACATTTAAAGAAGTAGTATATAGGCATTGTCTTAGCGAAAAAAAAAAATAAAAAAAAAATAGAAGGGATTGAGTATCCCTTTTGAAATTTTTATCATCGTTTCTAGACAGTAATAGAAAGGTTTCTACGAAGTTACAACAGAACGTAGTGTCCACGAGCAGAGATATAGACATTTGAAGAAGTAGTATATAGGCATTGTCTTAGAGAAAAAAAAAAAAATAAAAAAAAAATAGAAGGGATTGAGTATCCCTTTTCAAATTTTTATCATCGTTTCTTGATAATATTATAAAGGTTTCTACGAAGTTACAACAAAATGTAGTGTCCACGAGCAGAGATATAGACATTTGAAGAAATGGTACATAGGCGTTGTCTTAGAGAAAAAAATAAAATAAAAAATAAATAGAAGGGGTTGAGTATCCGCTTTGAAAATTGTCTTATCTTTTCTTGATAGTAAAGAAAAGGTTTCTGCAAAGTTACAACAAAATGCAGTGTCTATGAGCCGAGATATGATAACTTTAATAAATTTTATTTAATCGTCTGCTTAGAAAAAATCCTAAAATAAAAAAAAATTAAAGTAATTTTTTTTTTTTTATAATCTTTCTTGTTATTATAAATTACCTTTGTTTTCAAATTTTGACCCTATTTTATGCTTAGTAACATTAATTTTTTAGCTTTTATATCAAATTAACCTCCTTTTTTAGTTTTTAAATTTAAAAAAAAATAGAAGGGGTGGTATTTACCCTTTGGATTTTTTTCCATAGTTAGATGAACAAACGATACTAATTTGTGTAAAGTTACAAATCAATCTGTTGTTTAGAAGCAGAGATATAAAGAGTGGCTGCTAGTTTCAGCGTCATTAAATTTATTGGACCTTGTAAATCAATGAAAGAGGAACAGTATCTAGATAATTTAGACGATTGCCATTTGCACTATTATAGAATTCACTTGAAGACCCAGTTGTTCGTGCGTATTGTATGTGTTAACTTTTATTAGGTATGATTACATCTTATCACATTTTGATTTTTAAATAACGTCACATAACTAAATAATATGTTTTAGGAAGATCAAGATATTTAAACGATTTTACTTGTCGAAGTAGGCTTAAGTTTCTGGTGTCAGATAGCGAAACCCTAATCTATACTAATATTACGAAGCTGAAGAATTTGTTTGTTTGCGCTAAATCTCAGTAATTACTGGTCCGATTTAAAAAAAATCTTTCAGTGTTAGATAGCCTATTTATCGAGGAAGGCTATAGATTATCACGCTAAAACCAATAGGAGCGGAGCATCAATGAAGAATGTTTCAAAATCGGTTTTTTCTTTTCTTTTTGAGAGCTTCCCCAGTTAGCCAAACGAAATTGTTCCACGCGCACGAAGTCACGGGCAGAAACTAGTAGGTATATATATATATATATATATATATATATATATATATATCCCTTTTTTTAGTGATTCTTTTCTATCATTGTCTTTTACGAAATTCTTAACTTCCAAGTTATAAATTTTCGTCTTCAATTAGATTGAATGCACAATAAAATCGTCTAAATGTTTAAATACTTACAGAGCATTGACTCTAAACGTACAAAAATTGAACTGAAGACATACCGGAACAAATTGAATCATTTGTTTATCACGACATAACAGTAAAGATGAACATTATATACAGTCTAAACGTCTAGTTCGCTGGTAAGCTCCTTATAGTTATATCATATTACAGGATCCAACTGATAAAATTTTCTGATATGTTTTTTGATCAGAAATTTATACACAAAATTTCCATCCTGTGAAATCAAAAGCTGCAGTTAAGTAGTTGTTTAACCCCCAACCGATGGTTTGATCTCCGATTGATAAAGTATCGTAATAGTGTAACGGAACGTTACATGACTTCATATTTATTTTTAATAAAAATATCACATTATTGATTTACATCCATATATAAAAAAATATATATAATTTTTGTTTTGTCAACATTATTTTAAAGAGTATAAAAAAAAAATAAAATCAAATAGGTATTTAATGAACTAATTTACAAGAATAATTGTGTTTGCTCGCAAACGAAAAAAAAACCGACTTCAGTTACATCGAAGAGTAATACAACGTAGATCGACGAAAAAAATAGTCAAGTAACTACGCGTTATCAAAGATTACTCAAAAAGTAGTTATCAGATCTCAATAAAATTTATATGTGACCACATGATAAACATCAGCTTTTGATTAAATTAAAAATTATCAAAATCGGTACACCCAGTAAAAAGTTATTACGGATTTTCGAGAGTTTCCCTCGATTTCTCTGGGATCCCATCATCAGATCCTGGTTTCCTTATCACGGTACCAAACTAGGGATATCCCCTTTCCAAAAAAAAAAGAATTATCAAAATCGGTACATCCAGTAAAAAGTTATGCGGTATAATACAACGTAGGTCGACGAAAAAAGCGTCAAGTAAAAACGCATTATTAGATATAACTCGAAAAGTAGTTGTTAGATCGCAAATAAATTTAAATGGGACCAATTGGCACACACCACCTTTCGATTAAAACAAAATTCGTCGAAATCGGTCTACCCGGTCAAAAGTTCTGATGTAACATACATAAAAAAAAAAAAAAAAAAAAAAAAAAAATACAGTCGAATTGAGAACCTCCTCCTTTTTTGGAAGTCGGTTAAAAAGTTAAAGCGAACGTTCGATTTGTTTTCAATATAGATAATTTTATAACGGGTTCTCTCGAGCGTTGCCGAGGCGGCATGCCATCGGTCATGTCATTCGGCGTTAGACTGCGAGGTAGTTGTTAATACGTAATGAACTTTGAACTACGAGAATATTAATTTGCCTATTTCTTTTGTAAAACGCGTTAATAAGATTAATCTGGATCCTGATTCAATATTAATATAATCAGCATAATAATCAATTGGAAATACACTGGAGAAATCCCCGTCTTAGGGTAAGTTTTATTATCACAATTATTTGTTTTAAAAAAAACCTTTTTATTATTACATTAGTATATATGTAAACATTCTGTTCAGCTTGTGTGAGCTTTAAATAATAGTTATCCTTAAGATTATTTGACTTAATAGATATTATTTAAACAGTTAATATACATATATTTTTATTTGTCTACCTTCAAGCTTTCATACCGCAGTAAAAAAAAAAAAAATTGTTTTGTAATTAGATTTTATGCATTGTTGTAATTGTTTTTATTTCTTAAATGTAATTTAAGTTCTGTCGCCCTTCCACGACAATTCCGCTACCACGGTAGGTGGCAGACGCTCCTCTTGGGGCATCGTGGAAGGGCCTCCGGACAATGACGAAGGATAGTGGACTAAGGCGGGAAAACATAACATTCCAGGGACCCTGCTCCGCATTGCGAAGACCCTACTCCGCATTGTCTCCACTCTCCACCCGCTTGCCACGCGAAGACCCTGCTCCGCATTGTCTCCACCCGCTTGTCACGCGAAGACCCTCGCCTTGTTCCACGGTTGCCAGGGGAGTAGTCCATCAATCCCTTGAATGGCAGTATCATTTTATTTAAGGCCATTATACCACGTCCCTTACAAATTTGTGTCTCATTGCGACAATAGAATTGACTGTAAGTAGTTGTTTAACAGAAATAAGGCAATAGATTCTCTATTTTGTATTTGGTACCCACTTGCGTCATTGCTAAAGTTATTTTTATTTAACGACTTGTCAGTTTTTTGCGGGTCATCGATAAAGCGTGACGCGGTTAAAATAGAGTAACGGTCGCTTTAAATTGGAGATTTCTTTCGCGAAGTTACTTTTTACCACAGCCTTAGCTGTAATTTTAGACTGAAAGTGACTTTGCTACGTTACAATCTACCCTTCTATTTTGTTTTTACCGTTTTTATATATTTAATTGATTATGTTTTGCGGATCGAACATATTTTTGTTGATTTGGTTTAAATATAAATATAAAGACGACAAATGAGGTAATGGTCACAGGGACTCGCTGTCGTACTAGCGGTCGCTGTATCGATACTCGTTGTTGACAAATGTTTCACTTATATTTGTACATGTTTGTTGTGGCTTATTGTACATGGTAGTTTATTTCCGGACCCTTGAAGCTTAAGATTTATTTTAAACTAGCTTTTACCCGCGGCTTCGCTAGCATTGATTTTTTTTAAATAAAAAAGTATCATGTGTTACTTCTAATACCTCCAAGAATATGTGTACAAAGTTTCACGATGACCGGTTAAGTAGTTTTCGCTTAAAAGCGTAACAAACAAACTTACATTCACATTTATAATATTAGTAGGGATATAGACTTGATGTTATGAAATAAAAATATTGATAAGGTAATTACAATTTACATTTACTTATTAATAATAAATATTTACGATTTACGTTTTAAATAACTGACACAGTTTTTTAAATATCAGTTTGACCGCGTTTTGTGATCAGAATTGTATAATAATCTATAAATTGTTAACCATAAAATTTTGTTTCTTCTGCGATTTGCAAACGATTTACCTATGTGGGTTACCATAATTTGTCTGCATTGCTTTTTATATGTATGATTGTAACAGAAAATAGTGTCGTCATAACAAATATATACAGACAATGTAATAAAAATAGTGGTTTGGCTTCTATTTTATTAAAATATTATCTTCATTAAAATACCAATTTATTTATCCTAAATATCTCTCACGTGCAAATGTCGACCGGTACAAACTTTATTATGTCTACAGATTAATTATAGTAGTGTTAAAAGTTACCCAACTGTACAAATTGGAAACAAAGCAACAGTAATTATTAAATAATAGTTTTATTGTTATTGTAATGTATTTTGTATTTGTAAATTTAGAAAAGTGTTCATTATTTGTTCCAGCGATTTGTTATGATTTGTTTCGTAAAACGGTTATTGATTTTGTATTTCACGTCGACGATTTTGTAAATATTTGATTATGTAAACGAAAATTATTTGTAAAGCGTGCAATCAATTTAGTACGGCGAAGCCGAATTACCGCATGATTGTTTGTTCGATCGCGAAATCCTTGTCGATAACACCTCTATTATGTGTTGCTTTGGTGTCGGTTTGTTGACGTTGAACTTGTTATTTTTAGGTGAACTTTAACAACACAAACATAAATAACAAACATGTACTATAATACGTATATGTATATGTATATGTTAAGTAAGTAAATAGATACTTCACACTCATCTTTGTTGAGATTCAACACAACACGAACACCTAGAACACGACAAAAATGTTTTTTATTTTCGTTTTTTTTTTTTGGAAACTATTAATTGCTTTTAATAATGAATGTATTAAAAAACATTAATTAATCAATTTTCCACTGACAACATTCTTTCACTTGCGGGGATTAACCCGCGATCGCTAGTGCAGAGTAGTCAATTTACTTTGACCCTAAAAACGTTTAATAAATAGTTATTTAGAATAAATCCATTGATTTTCCTTCATGTTGACTTTGTACTGTCGCTCAAGAGATAGATTAATATTCAAGAGCTCTTGTCCGAGTGCCCTTGATTGAAAATTTAGATGAAATCGATATTAAAATCAGTCGTTAAATCTGCGCTTAATTACTTGATTGCTGTTCTGAATAAATATTGTACGCCATTACTTCAAAGAAAATTAGACCTCATCTCATGGAATATAGAAATAATTTCATTTGAAGCTTCATTTTCATGTTTATTATATTATTACGAGAAATCGTTCGAATATTCCAATTGTTCTTTTAAATCAAGAGAAACGAAAAAGTGGAAAGTCTTAAATAAAGTAATAAAGTATTTGTGTGTTAAAAGTAGCTGTCAAGACTGTAGGCAGTTCTTTACAAATAATGTAACGTTTTTTTATTAAAATTATTAATAAAAAGGATGTTTATTGTTTGATATAAAATTGGAAAACTTTATTATCGTAGTAATTCGTGGCCACGCTTATAAAATACTAGCTTCTGCGCGCGACTTCGTCTGCGTGGAACAGAGGCGCGCGCAATACTTGATCATTATTTTGCTGCGATGTTATTTTAAAACTGCGATATCTCCTGAGATACTCATTGAAATCGAATTATGTAAAAGGCTACTTTGTTTAAAATTAAATACTTGTAATGAATAACGTATTTATTTAGATAAGGATTAATATCGTGTTTATAAAAACATCTTCGCAAATAATGCATTATTTTAGAACTAACTTGGTTAGCATAAAAAAGGTTATAGCGAGCCAACCTTAAAAGATAGATATATGCTGTCGCGGACTTTTTTTTAGAACTTTTAAAGACGATCAATTCTGTCATACATGATTTTTGCGAAACTTTAACTGTTTTCACAGCGCACGTAGCGGAAGCTCTCAAAAGGAAAAAAGAACCCCCGATTTTGAAACATTCTTCATTGATGCTCCGCTCCTTTTGGTCTTAGCGTGATGATATATAGTCTATAACCTGTAGTTTCTGAGATTAGCAAACTATTCAGCTTTATAATATTAGTATAGATTATAAACTTTTGGTCATATCTGTCCTAATGTACGGTAATGTAAAGCTTATATTTTATTATTTGTAAATAATTTTTCCAAGTATGTATTTTCAACGGACAAGCAAGTGTAGCATGCAAGCAAGCAAGTACTGTGCCCTTAACGGCAAACTTAAAAAAAAAGGTAAAATAGATCATCATTATGCGTAAGTCTAAACGAGCGTAAACAAAATTTTATTGCAAAGTCTCACCGTTCATTCAGTCCCATTTATCAGTTTCGTCATCGTTTTTATTATACCTAGTTGTTATTAAGGTTATCTCTTGCAGATTATTGTTATTGTAGGAACATCCATACGATTCATCGATGTATATACTCTGATACGTAAAAATATTTGGTATTCATTTTATAAAATTACTTTTAAATTATCATTGTGGAATTTAATGGTTAAGTTATTATAGTTGTGGAAATCCACTACGTAAGAACTGAGGAAAATTGTAGAAACATAACCCTGTTCGTGCCGAAGCAATTACGTTTTGACGCAAAATAAATAAAGCATGAGAGGTATTAAAAAAACATTAAACATTAAAAAGTAGGTATACAATTATAATTCGATTCTGCAGCCACGCCATCGTCTTCGCGAAACATAGTATAACAGTAGAGTAATCACCGTCAGAGTTGGTGTTTTACTATGTCATTAATAACTCATCTTATATACCTATTAACTAAACACGGGTTGTCGACCTTTTACTTTTTATATTTTATTTCACCCTTATGACAGATGTAAAAACTTTTATAAACCAACATTTTCTAAAAAAAAATCGTAATTAAAACTGTAAATCCCTGAAGTTATTTTTTAAATATAATACTAATAGTATATATAATTGTGCAATATACGTATAGCCGACAGGTCAATGATCTTTGTCATCATTTCTTGGCAATAATTAAAAAAAAAAAAAACTACCGGAAGGATGAATCATTAATCATGTCCGTGTCAATGATTTTATAATATTACTTTTGCATATTTAACGTAGCCAATTAGCATACAATTAGCGTTACATTCTTTAATTGTATTTTAGTAGGATGTAAAATTGTAAATGACCTACATATTTCTAGCGATGTCCTCTTTTATTAGAAAGAAATTTAGGACATAGGTGTATGTAGGTACCTATATTTCAATAAAGCATACTATTCATAGTTATTGTAGCATTCTACACATAAGTAAGTTGTTTCTCTTTGAATTTTGGTGGCGCGGGTATACGAAATTCTAAGCGGCGATTTAGTGGACTGTATATTTTTTTGTTTGCTCGATCCCACAGGTAAATGGGACGTAGGGACTTTGGAATTATGGAGGAAGGGAAACTGACCTTTGCAAGCTTCTTCTTAAATGGCCGCCGCCGCTGTCCTTCGGGCACACGACGAGCGCAGTAACACTTTGTCCAGGGCTGATACAGTCTTCTTCCCTTCACTTACACAACTCCCAAAGCGGATAATTATAGATTTACGGTAGGCAATATTAATCAGACGGCACAAAACTACGTAGGTTTACAAAACAAATTAGCGGGCGCGGCGCGGTGCATTCGATGCGCTATTATATATATTGACAGCAAAAGGTCCGAAGAAAAAACGAAGATCCACGACGTCACTCGATGAGTTTACGAATTGATGCAGAGCTATGAAGTTGCACTTGCAATGTTCACTATAGGTCAGGGGATAGACAGCGGGCGGGATTTTTAAATGGATTGTGGATCGAGCATTATTTATTTCTTGATTAATCAAAGTTAACGCGCTGGCGCGTCCATGCCCCCGGGGTTGAAGTGCTACCTTCAAAGAAACTACGACGCGGAGTTTACGAGATTTAGAAACAAAATACGAAATCTAATCTAAATTATTATGACTAATAAAACCAAATAAGAATAACCTAACCTAACCTACGCGGAATGACTACAACTAATTACTGTTTAGGTAGTGGACAAAGACGCACTACAGGACGCAAATACGTTCCTGTAGCGGTACGAACGCGAACAATACGCGTGACACCATTCGATCCAGGGAAGACTTCCTCAACTACCCCTAACGGCCAGTGAAGTGGCGGTGCATTATCGACTATAATTATTACCACATCCCCCTTAGCGATCGGATTGGTTGGAGTGTTCCATTTATTTCGAGTCTGTAGTGTATGTAAGTAGTCAGCCTTCCATCGTTTCCAGAACGACTGAACAAGTTTATCGATCAATTCTTGACGCGAAAGCAAATGTAACGGACCTTCTTCCATCTCCTGAGCCGGTAAGTATTTTAAAGGGGTGAGGGTGAGAAAGTGAGCCGGTGTCAACGCGAGAGATTCCGATGGATCGTTCGATAGTGTGCGGCACAATGGACGAGAGTTCATGACTGCCTCGATTTGAGCAAGCACAGTACTGAACTCCTCCAAGGTCAGAATTTGGTCGCCTATCACCCGATATAAATGAGCTTTGAGACTTTTAATGTTGGCCTCCCAATTGCCACCAAAATGACAAGCAGTTGGAACGTTCAGTGACCATTCGATACGGTTTTCTGCAAGTATGTGACCAAATTCAGACCTGAAGTGTTTTGACATTAAAAAGTCGTGCAATTCAGATAGCGTGCGCTTAGCACATACGTAATTCGTCGCATTATCAGAGTGCACGCGAGCGACGAGGCCTCGGCGCGCCTGAAAGCGTTTAAATGCTCCGAGGAAGCTAGCTGTGCTTAAATCGCTCGCAACTTCTATATGTACTGCGCGAGTGGTTAAGCACACGAATAGACAAACGTATGCCTTTGCTGGTCGAATTCCGCGGCCGCGAGATATAGTCACTTTAAAGGGGCCTGCGTAATCAGTGCCAGTGTGCAAAAAAGGCTTAACGGCTGGCGTAACTCGACACGAGCGGTGATCTGCCATTTCCGGAAGATTTGGTTTAGCGCGGAGTCTAAAGCAGGGTAGACATTTGTGTACCCGGCTTCGAATTAAATTGCGAGCGGATAAAATCCAATATCTCTGACGGAGTATGGACATCAACAAATCTGGACCGGCATGGCAATTGACTTTATGATGATAATCAACCAGAAGATCTAATATATGACCCTTTCGCGGCAGAATGATCGGATGTTTTGTATCGAAGCTTATATCGGCGTTTCTCAAACGACCTCCAACTCTTATGATTTTATCCTGAAGGAAAGGTTTGAGGCGTTGAAACATTGGGCTGCAATATTTGCATGATTGTAAATTGGCGATTTCGTCTGCGAAGTAAGAGTGCTGTATTTCACGCAAAATCAAATTTTCAGCGTAATCCAGATCCGATGCAGTCACTGTTTCACGACGCGGTAGCAGCTTAGCGAAACGACAAACGTAAACTACACAACGTAAAAACTTCGACCATGATGAGAAGCGATCTGCGAGCGAAATTATTAGATTTCCTTCTCTGCCTTCTGCAGCGAGAAGAACATGTTTCTTTTCTTCCGGAGGCTGTGACACCGTAGAAGGATTGAAAGCGGTAACCGGCCAAAGATTTGGATCCGTTTCAAGCCACTCAGGGCCAGAGAACCAAAGCGGGTGATCAATTATTTGTGCGGGTGTAAGACCTCGCGACAAACAATCGGCGGGATTTTCAGTGCCTTGCACATGAAAAAAAGTTTGAACGGGAAACTCATTTTGAATTTTGGTGACCCTGTTGGCCACAAAAGTGTCCCAACGATGAGGTGAGGAATGCACCCAGCACAATGCCACCGTTGAATCCGAAAAAGCGAGAACGCGGTCGATATTAATGCGGTTGTTGCAGGCTTCAACTACCCTTGTAATTAAGCTGCTTAGTGTAAGGATCGCACAAAGCTCCAATCGCGCTAGTGATACGACTTTACGAGGCGAGACTTTAGATTTAGCAGTTATCAAAAATACTGAATTCCTGCGAAGGCCTCTGCCGTCTTTTACGTGGAAGTAAACTACTCCTCCATAGGCCTTTTCGCTCGCGTCCGCGAACCCCACGATTGTTACGATATCACCAGTGACGATGCCTACATGCCGTGGAATTTTCAATTCACTTAGCGAGGGTAGTTCCTTCTTGAAACGGGACCACTGTTCAATAATATGTTCAGGAGTTACATCGTCCCAATCACATTCGCACAACCAAAGTTGTTTGATAAGAAGCTTTGCGTATAAGACGACGGGAGCAACGAAACCCATGACGTCCCATATTCTAGCGACACATGACAAAATTGTACGTTTAGTACATGATTCAGCGGGAACACTAATCTTAAGACTGAAATAGTCTGTAGCGGGTGACCAACATAAGCCGAGTACCTTATGTGGTTCAGAATCGTCGAATTCTTTAACTGCGGAAAGACGATGAGACAGCGGAATTGCGTCTAAAACCTTTTGTGAATTACTCATCCACTTCACAAGGTCAAACTGACCAGCTTTCAGGAGAGCAATCACTTCGGCAGCGGTGGAGATAGCATCGTGTTCACTATCGACGCTGTAGACGAAGTCGTCCATATACAATCCCGTATCTACGGTTTCTTTAGCGCGTGGGTATGAAGCACCTTCATCTAAAAGGAGTTGCTTCACTGTACGCAGAGCATGAAACGGACTTGACTTAAGTCCGAAACAAACGCGGTTAAATTCATAGACCTTTAAAGGTTCTTGCGGGGAAAAGCGATACAAAATGCGTTGAAACCTTCGATCGCATGGACGAATTCCAATGCAAAGGAACATTTGACGTATGTCAGCGGAAAGAGCGATACCATATAAGCGGAAATTAACGATAATATTGAATAAGTTGCCCTGCAGATTCTGACCATTGTACAGAATGTCATTGAGGGAAACTTGTGTGGTTGTTTTGGAACTAGCGTCCAGAACCACGCGCAATTTAGAGGTCAACTTGTCTTCCCTTATGACCCCATGATGCGAAATCGTGTACGATGGCAAACTCTGCGTTGCCTCCGTGTCCGGGGATGCGCGGGAGATATATCCTTTGTCTAGATATTCCAGGATCACGCTGTCGTAGGCCTCTTTAAGCTTAGGCGACGCTAACATTTTGCGCTCTAAGCAAAAGAAGCGGGTTTTAGCCTTTTTAAGAGAATCGCCTAACGACAGTACGTCACCCTTAAAAGGGAGTGCGACCACGTACCGTCCGTCCGCTTCGCGAGTGGTCGTGTTGCTATAAATTTCTTCACACGCCGTGTCGTCTGGACTTAATGCTTTCGGTGCGTTCACCTCTTCCATCTGCCAGAATTTACGCACGGCGGTGTCTAGAGGATCTGTAGCACAACAGTAAGAAACCATCGCGCAACTGTCAATACGAACAGGAGCAGAGCCGACGATAACGTAGCCTAACACCGTTTCCAGAGCTAGCGGCGAGGTAAGATCAGATTGACCTTGAACCTTACGTGACAACAAGAGATGCGGAAATATTGAGGCTCCAACCAGCAGATCAATGTCTCCTGGAATGAAGTAAGTGTCGTCTGCCAAAGGTAAATTATTGAAATTTATTAAATTCGCAATATTTACGGGGGCTGTGGGCAAGCGTTCTGTGACCTTGTCTACAACGAGCGAGTCTATGTCGAAACAAACGCTGAGATCGAACCTAGAAAAGAACCTTATCGAAACTGAGCCTTGAATCGGTTTGGTTGTACCTCCAATCCCTTTAACTACCGAACAGCTTGGATTCTTACTTGCTTGTAACCCTAACCGTTCGCATAAACTACGACTGACGAAGTTACTCTGTGAAGCACTGTCCAATAATGCGCGCACAGAATATTCTTTCCCTTTGGCATCGAAGACAATAACGCGTGCGGTGGCGAGCAGCACCGTAGTTGGTGAGCGAGAGATATTAGAACTCGACAATGAACAAATCGATACGTCATTGGAGCGTGCGGGCGAATCTGAAGATTGTGACTTACTGGTGTCGTTGCCAGCAGTGCTGGTAGTAGCAGGATGGTGCACGGTAGCACCGGGCGCCTTCTGCGAAGGAGTGGCACTAGAAGACGCGGAATTTACAAATGCGGAATTTGCGGAATTTACATTAGCGGAATTCCTGTGGATCATACTGTGATGAGGAGATGCACACCAGCGACACCGCGACTTACTGGAACAAGAAGCTAGCCGGTGGTTCCCAAAACAATTTATACAAAGGTTGTTCGCCTTAACAAACTTGAAACGATCTTTAACAGACATCTTATGAAAAGCGGAACAATTATAAAGATGCTCGTGTTGTGAATTACATAGCGAGCAGAAAGTCTGTACAGCCGTAGTCGCGGTAGTGGTATATGTATGCGTCGACTTGGGCGGTTTGTGTGGCTTAGAAGCCGTATCCGCTTTTCGTTCAGCACCTTTCGGAACATCCTGTTTCCCAGAAGTGCGTTGTAATACCTTAATGTGTTCGCGGAGGAAAGCAACAAAATCGTCATACAAAGGTATGTCGCTATTATGTTTATTTAACTCGAAGAGGCGGACAGTTTCCGGATCTAACTTCTTTTGAGCGAGATATAAAAATAAGAAGTCAGCCAGATTGTCTAAATTTAAATTTTTAAGCGCGGCAACCGACGATGCAAAAGTGTCCAAAAAATTTTCAAGGTTGGTCGGAGTCGCGTTTGACATCGCCTTAATATTATAAATTTGATCTAAGTACGAAGTTGCCAAAAAACGTTTATCTTCAAATTTATCAACTAACGTTTTGAAAATTAGTTGATAATTTTCCGCGGATGGCGTGATTCCAGCGCAGGCCAATTTGGCCTTTCCGGATAATTTCCCCATAAGGTAGTATAACTTTTCGGCGTCGGTAAGAGTCTGGTTCTCATGTATAATTGTTCTGAAGTTTGTATAAAACAGACTCCATGCCTTCAAGTCGCAACCATCGAACGATACCAATTGAATCGGAGGTAAGTAAGGTTTCAGTCTTCGCGGATCATCATCCTTTGCAATTTTATCACCTCCCGTATACTCAGAGACTAAACGCTTAACTCGGCTGTATAGGCGTTCAAATGACGTTAGGCTACCGAACTCCGGTTTCGCTGAAGGGTTTAGCAATAATAAGCGACTGTTATAGTCTTCCACTATTTTGTTAAATTCGGAACGCAATGTGTCTATGTTAGAACTAGCGTCGAGGAAGTCCTCCCGTAATGAAGGTCTAGTACTAACATTTTTTGACATATCAAAAATTTCTTGTAGATAGCTAAATATCGCATTGCGTTTTTGCTCCATTATAACTAATTGAGTATCAAAACTACACTTATTTTCGGAATTCTCTGTCGTTTTGTTACTCTTTGACATGTTTACTAAGTACTAAGAAACGAAATATAACGATTGTAAGTTTTAAAAATTATTGTAATACGCGAGAAATGTTTGTTACGGCGTAAAGTTATTACTTATTAGTTAAGTAGCTAAAGTTATAAACTTCGGTTAAAGTGAAAGGGAGCGGTTGACAAGCCGCGGTACTCGAATCGATAAACAGATGTATTCTTTTATTTCACGTACGTAATTACGTAATTTAGACGATATATTTAATCAATAGACTAATTAATATCTAAGCGGGAGACAATTACTTATGTAAAATAACTAATATTACGATGAATATGTTACGTATGGCCTATGTAGGTACTTAACAAATCAATATAAAATTACCTTATTTCCTAAGCAATGCGGACGAACGAAATTAATTTATTTTAGAAACAAGATAATATGATGCGCGTGTATGGTACAGTCTGTGTGAGTGAGAGACGACATGTGAGGGAAGGTTATGAGGGAAACCAAACCCAATGAAAGTCGATCAAACACTAAATTTATTCAGATTATTTTGAGTATATATAGGCAGAAGTACAGACGTCATTTGACGTCAATCGTAGCAAACAAATATCAATTTCATTAGAAATCTGCATAAGAAAATAACAATTTCGTAATAAATCAGCTAAATTAAAGAGGTTACTAATTAGCAAAACAATCATATTGCTCAATGTGCGTTGACCCGTACATCCTGCCGACTCAAAGAAGAAGGATAATTTTGATATTAAAATCTACAATAACAATAATAACAATACAATTAAAATTTAAGTACCTAGATTTAAATAACTTATATAATAATCATCACTGCACTACTCTTTAATTGGTATGTCCAGTCGAACGAATCGCGGTCGCGCGCTCGGGGGAGCAGGGGCCTCCTGGTCTTCGTTCTTATCTGCTGCAACTGGAACTGCGGTCGTGGAGACGTCTTTCACAGCACTGCTCTGTATAATTTTGTTTCTGCGATATCGCATGGTACCGTAGAGACATCCCGCAACAATGATAGACCCTAAGATTATATACAAGACAGAGTACTGATGTATATCGTGTATACTGAGTGATGCGTTTTCCTGCTCCTTGAGGTTAATGATCTGAGACTTCATCCCGCGCCACAAGTCTTCATGATCCTCGGGTGTAAACAGTTGGAAATCCGAAGTATTTATTATGGAATTTAATATTGAATAATCGGCTGGGATCGGTATGTTTTCTTGGACCTTAACTTGGCTCATGTAACTATTTTGAGTGAATATAGAGAAGGTGTCACCTTTTATTGTACAACCTTGACCGATTTGTAAAAGGCCATTCCCGGTCAGTGTTGTCAATACAACTCCAGTGTCAATGCAAAATATGCGCACTGTGCATTTCCCACAGCAGGAATAAAGCCACATGTTATTGTTATGTAACTTGACCCAGCGCACGCGACATGGTGCCTCCTTTGTTTTACATATTGTTGTATTGTGTATACTCAAGTTACACATTCCGCTGGTTATTTGTAATTCGTATATCGGCTTATCGAGAGCGCATAATAATTTGTTTGTCTGTATGTGGACACAATTTTCTACATCTGATTCTGTCAAGATGAGTAGTAAGTCCTTTTGTAGATTGAATGCAATGTATGGTGCGATAAATTCTACGTTATAATGCTGCTGAGGAAGGGTTATTACTCTATCCAGTTCAAAATTTTCCTTAATTACCAAAGGAATCTTGATTTCGATTATCAAATAAGAAGAACCAATGTCGCCGTTAACCTTCATTAGCTTATAAAGTTCTTTAAAATCGTTTTTATCGGCAGGCAAAGTCAGGTCATTCGGTATATGTCGGTATATGATATTTAATTGTTCTTCCAATTGTTCAGGCGGCAACAAATGTGCATCTAAATGACCGTTTGCGAGGCTTGTTAAAGTGTTTATAACGCTTTCTTGCAAGCGTCGTAGATTTGATAAAATAATCATAGCTGAGACTGAAGATGACAAAATTTGTAATTCATTGTTAGTCACCTTCTCAGTTCGATTAGTAATAAGGGTAAGATTCTTTAGACATTTCTGTATTATTTCGAATTGCTTGTTCATTATAACTTCATTCCTCTGAAGAATGTTATATTGCGCTTCTATGATACTTGTTTGATTTTTTAATAAGAATCGTAGATGGTTCTCATTTACAGAAATTTTTTCTATATCCTTTTCATATTTTTTAGCGAAACGCTCATCCAAGACACCAAATAGTGAGTTCGCTACATAGCCTACACCGTTAATCAGTCCTCGTTTTTGTCTTTTATATATATGTTTTTTGAAAATTGCGTTATAATGTTCGATTTCCGATATTTCGTGTTGTAATTGATATATGATACTCCTGTATTGTGTTGGAAGTAGATCGAGGCTTAAGTATGATTCTTCCAAATGACCGACATAATCTTTCACATGACGTAATGCCGACCAATAGGTACTCATATTGTAGTAAGCGATTAGTTTCCATTCATCGCGTATTATGTGTACGTCATACATTTTATCGAAATAAATGTTTTGATTACTGTTCAGAGCTGTAACGTTGTATGAACATTCAGTTGGTTTAAATAGAAATAGAATTAGCATCAATATCATAGTAAAGAATGTTCCGAGAGGCCTTCTTAATTGTCTACCCCTTCGTTGCCTCTGTTGCGAGTCGACGCCTGTGTCGTCGCCGCATGTCGTTGTTGAAATGTTATCGATACGGTTCTGTACTTGAGTTCCGGTACCTTCTTCTCTTACGGGTAGAACTGACAGTTTTAAAACGGGTCTTTGTATAACGCCATTCTTAGTTTTGACGGATACAACTCGTACGTATCCATCTTTGCCAGGGTGGACTTTAACCACTCTACCCATGGACCATTTGCCGGGACTCAGGTTTTCGTCTTTGATTAAGACAATATCGTTAACCTCGACGTTTTTAGAGGGTGTTCTCCACTTGGTACGAACTTGTAACTGTTGTAAGTAGTCAGATGACCACCTTTTCCAGAACTGTTTATTCATTGCTTGAATAGTCTGCCATCTTGTTTTTAAGTTCATGTGGTTAGAGTCGGTTTGTGGTCTTGCTATCAGGGATCCTCCAACCAAGAAATGCCCAGGTGTTAGATACTCATCTTCTGGATTTTCAGTCAAGGCGAGTAAAGGTCTAGAGTTAAGACATGCCTCGATCTGGTACAAGAGCGTTGTGAATTCTTCATAAGTTAACTTTTGCTCACCTATTACACGACGTAGGTGGTGTTTAAAACTCTTGACGGCAGCTTCCCATAGCCCTCCGGCTGAGGGATAGGCTGGTGCATTAAAATGCCATTGAATGTCATAGTCATTGATCTTATTCATCACGTCTGTATTTATAGCAACGAGAATGTTATATTCCTTCTTCAGTTCTTTGGATGCCCCAATAAAATTCCTTCCTTGATCGCTGTACATGTGTTTCGGGGTGGATCTTCTGGCACAAAAACGTCGGAATGCTGCCAAAAATCCTGGTGTGCTTATATCAGACACTAGCTCTAGGTGAACGGCCTTTGTCGAGAGGCAAACGAAGACTGCAACATAGGCCTTCTGTGTTCGTATTCCACGGCCTTTGTTTGATTTGATATCGAAGGATCCAGTGAAATCAACGCCACAATGATAGAATGCGCGTGAAGGAGTAACTCGAGGCTCGGGTAAATCAGCCATAATCTGCGTTATCTTCTCTGCCTTGAAACGTCGACATTTGACACACTTTCGAAGTTCTCTTTTTACTGTTCTAAGCCCACTGATAACCCAATAGTTTTCTCGTATATAAGACAAAGTCAGGCTTGGTCCACCGTGAAGCGTGGTGTAATGAGCGTGTCGTACAATAAGTTCAGTGAGTTTGCCGTGACTGGGTAGTATTACGGGGTGCTTAGCTGAGTGACTAAGATAGGAATTGTTTAATCTCCCCCCAACTCTAAGTAACCCATCACATGGGTCTAGATAAGGTAGTAAACTTAGCAGTTTACTAGATTTACTTAAACCTTGTTGTTTTTGTAGTCGTTCAATTTCCTCCTCAAATTCAATTGTTTGTATTGTCTTAATAATTAAGTTCATCGCGTTTTTTCTTTCTGATGACGAAAGATAATTTTGTTGAAGTATTTGTTTACGTCGCAACCATTGTGTATAACGTGTGAGCCAGCCGATTATAGTGATTAAGCGCTCTATTGAGCTACATTCATTTAATAATTGCAATACTAAAGCATTTTTATAAGATAAGGCTGCGGTCACACTGGATGCTTTTATTTCTAAGCGTGGTGGTTGATATTTTTCTTCCTTCATTGTACTCGAATTAAATGTTAACAACCACTGCGGGCCTTGCCACCATAAATGATGCTCCAATAACTGCTGTGTTGACAGTCCTCTCGAGGCGCAGTCTGCAGGGTTATCTTCAGATTTAACATGATGCCATGACGATGATGGAATTATATTGAGGATAGTTCGAACTCTGTTAGCCACGAACTGTTTCCACCTATTGACATCTCCATATAACCAACCAAGAACCACCATGGAGTCGGTCCAGGCAAATACTTGTAGATTATCAGGCAAGGTTTGAATTACTTTTTTTATAAGCCGTGATAGTAGCAGTGCTCCACATAGCTCAAGTTTTGGCAAGGATAGTTTTTTCTTCAAGGGTGCTAATTTTGTCTTAGCAGTCACAAGCGTCGATGTGTACTTGCCCTTAGAATTTATCGTGACGGCATAAATAGCGCAAGCATATGCTTTTTCGGATGCGTCACAAAATCCATGAATTGTATAATGATTTTTATCGCCTATGTATCTAGGAATTTTAAACTGGTCTATTTGTTGATAGTCACGTTTCAGCTTTATCCATTCATTCGTTATGGTATTCGACAATTGTGTATCCCAATCCGTGGTTTCTTCAGAACAAGTTTGTTGGAATAAAAGCTTTGCGCGAACTGAAAGGGGGCTGAGAAATCCCATGGGATCATATACCTTGGAAATGTTCGAAAGGAGTTGTCTTTTAGTTATGACGTCATCACTGTTTTCATCTTCGAATATATTTTTGAATACGAAAATATCTGACGACGGAATCCAACGTAAGCCTAAGGTTTTTCGGTTTTCTAGGCCCTTAAAATCTAGCGGAGTGTCTAATTGATTAGCGGATAGCCCTTCAATCAGTTCCTTTGTATTGCTGGACCACTTCCGAATATTCATGCCGGCTCCCTTCAGGATATCGATGATCTCTCTTTGTAACTGTTTTGCTTGAGAGATATTATCACAACCTTCGAGCAGATCATCCATGTATAATGACGTCATTAGCGCTTTAGCTGCCAGGGGAAACTTGTGTGCGTCATCCATAGCTAGCTGCTTTATAGTACGCATAGCGAGATAAGGGGCCGCCTTTGTACCATACGTGACCGTAGTCAATTGGTACTCCCTTAAGGGGGCTTCTTGTATGCTTCTCCAGACAATACGTTGCAGATGTTGATCGGTTTCTCGAACCATTATTTGACGAAACATTTTCTCTATGTCAGCAGTAACGACATACTTATGTTGTCGCCATACTAAGATGAGATGCTGTAAATCCTTTTGCAAATTCGGACCACGCTCCATCAAGTCATTTAAGCTGAATCCACTTGATGTTTTTGATGATCCATTGAATACCGTTCGTAGTTTAGTTGTTGTAGAGTCGTTTTTTTGTACACCGTGATGAGGAAGATAGTGTACAAATGAACTACATTTTGTAACGGGAGACATGTGACCACTTTGTTCGTATTCTTGCATAAAATTTCTGTAGCTTTCCGAGAAGCAATCGTTTTTATTCATCTTCTTTTCTAAGTTGTAGAACTGAGCAATTGCCTTTGTTTTCGATTCACCGAGGTCCTTTTCAAATCCCGGTTTCATGGGGAGGGCCACTTCATATCGTCCGTTTGATAAACGTTTTGTTGTTGATTGATAGAATTGTTCACAATACTCTTCGTCTGGAGTCATTTCGATAGACGAATCATTGACTTCTTCTAGCTCCCAATATTGAGAAATCGCTGACAGGTCTGTAGTAATCACGTGACATTTAAACGTTTTCACGCTACCCGATAGTATCCAGCCTAACTTTGTTTGTTGGGCTATTGGAGCCATGTTCGGACCTTTGATCAGGCCGCTCATTATAATTTCTGAATATATGCTTGCGTCTAGTAATAGATCGATAGGCCTAGATACGTTGTATTCCGGGTCGGCTAGTTGTATGTGTTGTATATGAGGCCACGATTCTTTCTTGAAGGATATGTTTGGTAAATTGTTAATGACGTGATTGATGACTAATGCTTGCGTCGTAAACTCGTAGTCTTGGTAAATAGACTGACACTCGAGCTTGACGACTCCTTTGCTATGTTTCGATCCGTTACCAATACCAGATACCGAAGCATGGTACCGTTGCCGCGGCAAGCCCAGCATCTGAGCGGCGTTTTCCGATATTAGGGAAATCTGAGAGCCTTGGTCGAGCAGACATCTCAATGTCATATATGTGCCATCAAGGGCCTTAACTCTGATAGACAAGGTAGTCAGTAAAATCTCTTCTTCATCCGTAGCGACGTGATTGACGCAATGTTGCTTAGCATCTTGTTGCAACGAGACTTGATATTTTTGCGGAGTTGGAGTATTCAGTTGGGTTGATGACCCACTAGACATGTCAGTCAGCGAGTTTGTAGACTGCTTATTAATGTTTATAGTATAGGCGTCATGTAACATTGTGTTATGACTCTTTTTACATAGTTTGCATTTTTTCATTGACGTACATAAATTCTTGTTATGTGTGTACAAGCAATTATGACAAAGGTTAAAATCTTCGATAATTCGATAACGTTCGCCCGGTGTTAATTTGATAAACCTTTCGCATTTGTATAAGGGATGTTTCTTGTCACAAATCGGGCAATTTGACATGTATGTCGCAACGCTTTGATATTCTTTATTTATTAATTTTCCATACCGATGTTCTTTTTGAAATTGAGGCTTGTAAGTCTTGTTATTAACTGATTTTTGTTGATTATATTTTTTGAATGATGACAACATTTCTCTATCTCTTATGCCGCTTGGTTCTAAAGCGATGAATTTGCTCTCTAAGAAGTCCATTAGCTCCGAGAGTGAAGGTAATTCTCGTGGCATTTTCCGGGCTTCCTTGTAGTCGTTATAGGTGACTGTATCCAGCTTTTTTGTAATAATATGAACTAGTAATGGGTCCCAGGTACTTGTATCGATACCCAGGTTTTTAATAGCGTAGATACATTCCATTGACGTGTCGTAAATACGTCTAATCTCGTACGCGGATTGTTTTTGAGCGGCTGGCTGATTAATAAAGATTTCGATTTGTTTAGTAAATAACAATTGTGGATTGTTATATCTGTGTGTCAACAATTCCCACGCTGTGTCGTAGTTGTCCGCTGAGATAGTTAGATGTTGGATGATTCGTTCAGCATCTCCTCGTAATTTGCTCTTTAGGTGTTGCATCTTCTGAGTTTTTGTAATCAAATTGTTATTATGAATACTTTCTACGTATAAGTCATAAAACGTAGGCCATTGCGTATATTTGCCTGTAAACGTAGGCAAGTCGATCTGTGGTGTCGATTTTTCATGATGAATGGTCGATGTGAGTTTAAGATTCAACGCCCTTTTGATTGACTTATATGAATCTTCGTAGGCGTAAAACTCACTATCGTACTGGGTATCCGATCCTTGTAGGATATTATCTATTTGCAAGTGCAAAGCATCTATTGCGTTCCAGCGCGTTTGTATGTTGCGTAACTCGTCTTCCAGCTCCCATTTGTCTTGGATTTCATCTACTTTCAAGCGATTTATTTGTCGATGAAAAGCTCGGAAGTTTGTTCTTTGCAGTGACATCAATTCTGTTGCCTGACCTCGATCCGTCGTTGAGATCTTAGTGGCATTTGAACTTTGAAGTGATCCCTCCATTTTCATCATTTTTTAATGCTGACGTTGATGTAAAATTGATAGGACCGTCTTCAGGGGTCCAGGCCAATCCCTCAGTGAATAGTGCGACCTTGTTTGCGCCTTCTCAATTTAACTGGTGGAACCCGCTTCTGGGAAGCCAGTCAACCGATTCGCAGTCACACAAATTCCACGTGAGCGTTGTGGCCACTGTATGTGGATTCTCCAAATGTCGATGGAAATCCGTAGAGTTTATAGTCTTGATTGACTGTTTTCTTGAGTGATTTCTCGAAGAAATATTTGTTTTTTTTTTTTCTCGAAGGATCAACACGACTGTATGTATCCTCGAAGTAAGACTGTTGTCTTCTAGCTTGCAGGTTCAGAATGACTGCGCAGCTTGTCAGCAGCAAGGCTGTATTCTCGAAGGACCAAAAAACTGTATGGTCCTGTCTGTATGATCCTCGAAGAAAGACTGTTGTCTTGAAGAAAGTAATCTCGAAGGACCAAAAAACTGTATGGTACAGTCTATGGTTGAGTGAGAGACGACATGTGAGGGAAGGTTATGAGGGAAACCAAACCCAATGAAAGTCGATCTAACACTAAATTTATTCAGATTATTTTGAGTATATATAGGCAGAAGTACAGACGTCATTTGACGTCAATCGTAGCAAACAAATATCAATTTCATTAGAAATCTGCATAAGAAAATAACAATTTCGTAATAAATCAGCTAAATTAAAGAGGTTACTAATTAGCAAAACAATCATATTGCTCAATGTGCGTTGACCCGTACAGCGCGGAATAATTAATTACCTACGTGTAAATCTTATAAACTTAAACTATTTAACAATTAGCGGTTTCGAAATCCGGCTCGAAGGACCAGCAATGGTGGCGCGGGTATACGAAATTCTAAGCGGCGATTTAGTGGACTGTATATTTTTTTGTTTGCTCGATCCCACAGGTAAATGGGACGTAGGGACTTTGGAATTATGGAGGAAGGGAAACTGACCTTTGCAAGCTTCTTCTTAAATGGCCGCCGCCGCTGTCCTTCGGGCACACGACGAGCGCAGTAACACTTTGTCCAGGGCTGATACAGTCTTCTTCCCTTCACTTACACAACTCCCAAAGCGGATAATTATAGATTTACGGTAGGCAATATTAATCAGACGGCACAAAACTACGTAGGTTTACAAAACAAATTAGCGGGCGCGGCGCGGTGCATTCGATGCGCTATTATATATATTGACAGCAAAAGGTCCGAAGAAAAAACGAAGATCCACGACGTCACTCGATGAGTTTACGAATTGATGCAGAGCTATGAAGTTGCACTTGCAATGTTCACTATAGGTCAGGGGATAGACAGCGGGCGGGATTTTTAAATGGATTGTGGATCGAGCATTATTTATTTCTTGATTAATCAAAGTTAACGCGCTGGCGCGTCCAAATTTTTTTAACCCACTTCAAAAAAAGGAGGAGGTTACTCAATCCGACGGTATATATATATATATATATATATATATATATATTTAATGTATGTTTGGAGATAACTTCTTCGTTTATGAACCGATTTTGATAATTATTTTTTTGTTGGAAAGGAGATATATCTAGTTTGGTGCCATGAAAGGAAACCAGGATCTGATGATGGGATCCCAGAGAAATCGAGGGAAACTCAAAAATCCGCATAACTTTATACTGGGTATACCAATTTTGATGATTTTTAATTTAAACGAAAGCCGATGTTTATTATGTGGTCACATTTAAATTTCATCGAGATCTGATTAAAACTTTTGGAGTAATCTTTGATAATGCGTATTTACTTGACTATTTTTTCGTCTACCTACATTGTATTACTAACTTGTCGATATAATTGAAATCGGTTTTTCTTCGTTTGCCTGCAAACACAATTATTATTCTTCGTTCATGTCGTGTTCTGATGATTGATATACGTAAACAAATATTATGTTATTTTACTTAAAAGGTCATTCATTTTAATTCAAACCGAAATTATACGACCTATCGACTTGTATCGACTTACTCTGTATTTAGACATCAAATAACCTGTTTTTGTTTGAACTTATTCTTCTAACGCGTTATATTTTGCGGACCACATTTGTATGTATTTCCCTCTTTTAATTAGACAAACGACAATGAAGCAATTGTCCGATATTTTCCTACGATATGCTTCCGTTAAACGATAAGAGGTCGAAACGTGTTTTGTAAGTGATGAATTTAATGTTCGAACGTCCTCGGAGATCAGAGAGCGACGTCCGGGTTAAATGCGCTTACGTTTATGCTGCACATAGACCGGTGGAATCTAAGTTGCATCTTTTAGATTCGTGACGTGATTTTGAGCAAAATTTTAAGTTTTATTCGTAAATAAATGAATGTCATCTTATATACACCAAGCAGAAGCTACTATTATTACTTGATAAACTTTCGCGCTTTTATTGTAATTCCTTAACTTTTACTAATGCGATAATAGGCAATTGATGGATTGTTTCGCACATATTTATAATATTTATAGTTCAGTATAATCCAAAATATACATAATTTAACATGCTACAGGACGTGCAAGCTATGTCTACGTCATAAGTCATATGTAAGTTAAATTACAGGAAAAACGGCCATGACTGACTCTTGTCCAGCTCGTTTAGCTGAACCACATTGCTCGTAAATTTGCACGAGTCTGCACGTAGCATTACGCGACGTGCAAGACAACTCTTCAGAATATATCCGTGCGTGGTTAATCAATGCTTTTTTTATACTGTTGTATTTCCGTATTTTAGTTTAAACGCATATGGGTTTTTTATATGAAACCAATTAAAAACAATCATAATTATGCGTAGATAATGTAGTATATTTTATAATGTAAGTATAAAAATGGACTAAAAAAAACTTTAAAAAGACAATAATACATAATATCAAATAATGAATAATTAAAACGACGAATTAAGTGCCGGCATCGCAACAAGAGAACATATCAGCGAAACGTGTAAATACAAGTTAATAAAACTAATCTTTTAAACGAAATAATCACACTGTTATGAACCAAATGTAGCAACACTAAACTATTATATTATCTATGACAGTTAGTATAGTTTACGAAATGGTTTTTATCTATGAGCTGTCATTCCTCACCTTTTGAATTTAAAAGTTTGCATCGTTTTTCCGGTCTCCGTATAAAAGTTACGCTTTTGTTTGTACTTGTTCGTTCTCGCGAAAAATTATCGCCTTTTGTTGATCGAACCATCCTTTGTTGTTTGAAGTAATTTAATTGTTAATAGCAAATTGTATTCCTTGTATTCCTTGTTGAATTATTGTGAAAAACGTGAGGGAACTACGCCGAACAACGGCCATTTTGATTGCTGGTTCCTGCTTCAGCCCGCCACTTCAGTTAAGTATAATTGATTAGCATTAGACGTAATGATTGGCCAATTATAGTTTGATGTTAATTAAGTTATACCTGGCGAGGCTTCACCGAACAGTATTCAGTGAAACTAAGGTAGGATTTTTATTTAAGACATTAAGTGTTAGCTCTGCGTACTGCAGACAAGTGTTCGTCCCGTTCGTACCTGAGATCACGCTTCCACTCGTTTTTAATATACTCCAGGTCGGACGTAACAAGTTTTTGGTAGCAGAGCGTGGTTAACTTATTGTTGCTCAGTTTATTATATTGTATGAATAAGTTAGGTCACAATTTGTTTAATTCTTTCTTTATTAAAATATTATATTTAGATACTTAAGGTCTAATATTTGGATTTGAGTTAATAACAGCTGTTGTCTTATGCTTTATTGAAGGTTAATTTCTTATAAATACTCTTGTTTGTTAGTATAAGATTAGAAATAGCTGTTTAAACGGGTATTTATCAGTAAATTCATTAATTTGTTGAGTAAATTGTGTTATTGCTTTGAATCTAGTTTGTTGAAATATTAGATTAAAAAACTTAGTTTTAATTTTTTCTTGTATTATTACTGAAGTTATTTAAGATTTGATACTTGATTTCAATTCAGTGATAGCAGTTGTTTCATTGGAATTAATTTGATTATTGTTTGTTGTTACTGTTGTTATATCTGTGCCTTTGAAGATGACTTCGACCGCGGTCACCATGGTCCGTGAATCTTGTTCAGGAATCACAGCTCAACTGAGATGGTTCAGTTCAGCGGTCGCCTTGGTGAATAGGGAAGACCGCACGGAGGCCTTAATAGACAGGTACGAGAAATGCCCGGCTCGACTTGAACAGGTCGAGACTCTGTACCAGCGCCTCCTTCTGCACCTTGACGATGTGCCAATGGAGTCGCTTCCGAAGGAGCGACGGGAGCAAGTCCACGAGGACTACGTCCAAATTTTGGGCCTCGCCGATGAAATCTCCCAACGCGCCCGGGAGATCTTAGCCTCGCGCGCTGGAGTACCGCCTACTAGGGCCTCTTTGAAGACTCCCGTGGGCCTTTTGACCCGACTGCCTAACCTGGATCTCCCCCATTTCGATGGTCGACTCGACGCGTGGATGGGTTTCATCGGCCTGTTCGAAAGCCTTGTGGACTCTAGGGAGGATTTGAGCCTGTCCCAAAAGCTGGCCTACCTGCTCTCAGTGCTGGATGGAGAGGCAAGAGAATTGGTGCAGCACCTCCCGATTTGTGAAGGGAGCTATGCGGTCGCGCGGTCATTACTCACCAAGCGCTACCAAAACCAGCGCTGTCTGGCCGATGCTCATATCGACCAGATAATGGACATTCCTGTCGTGAGTAATACCGCCCAGTTGAGGACCAAGATGCTTAACCCCCTCGTTGCAGCTACCAATGCTCTTAGCCGCTTGGGCCTGCCGGTTGACCAGTCGTCATACTGGTTGGTGCGTATTATGCTCAAGCGGTTGCCGGTGTCCCTGAGAGCACGTTTTGAACAGGCGCACACTAGGGATGAGGCATCTCCTCTCCCTAGTTATGAGCAATTGTTGGCGTTCCTGGAGAATGAGTGTCGCATGGGCGACGTTATGGATGCGCCGGTGGGACTATCAAGCTCCAGACCCACCAACAAACGGCGCACTGCTCAAATGGCGCCAAAGGGAAGGGCGTCCCCCCGCTTTGCAGTCGCGCAGGCTGCGCGACCGGTCTGCCGGTTCTGTAAGTCCCGGGGGCACCGAACGATGCAGTGCCCGGACTTTGTAGCGTTGCATGTGGCCTCTCGTAGGCGGATTGCTAAGGCCCGAGGCTGGTGTTTCTCCTGCCTGGGGGACCACTTTCAGCGCGCTTGCCCCGACATGCACCCGTGTCCTGTTTGTGGAGGGCAACATTTAAAGGTGCTGTGCGCCAACGCAAATGGCCGCCGCGACCACCCGGGGTCGCCTTCGGGCGGGTATGAGAGCGGACACCGGGCTCAGTCCCGCAATTTGGAGTCCGGCTCACCTCCCCCCCGCCACGCAGATTGTGCTGCTGTGGATCGCCGACATAATTCGGCGCGCAGCCCCACGGGCGGGTATGGAAGGGGGCCTCGGGTTCAATCCCGCACCTTTGTGCCCCGTTCGCCCTCACCGCACCCTCGTGACCAATCACGGTCACCTCCAGTCATTTACCACGATTACCGTGACGCACGTCCGGTACGATTGCCGTCCCCCCCTCTGGCGGAGCGTCCCCGTTTGGAGCCGCGCAACCCTCAGGACGGACGCTCCCGGCGCTACGAACCGCCGACTATGGCTCGTGGCAGTCGCCATCGAGAGGAGGGCGAGTTTAAACCACTCCCTCGTTTTGACGTGCCGTCCCGGGACAGCGGCGATAGATCGCCGCCACGCCAACATTAGGATGTTGGCGTCTGCCCCCGCTATGCACCACCCCCTTTTGAGACCGTCCTCTTGCCCACGGCCTATGTCCGGGTCTGGGGACGGACGGGCGCCTCGGTTGTAGTCCGAGCAATATTGGACACAGGCTCACAAGGGTGCATAGCCTCGTCTTGGTTGGTGGGGCAGACTGGCCTGAATATTAAAAGGTATTCAGATGTAATAAGAGGTGTCGGGAACGCCCCTGTAACCACGGTTGAGGGCCACGTTTCGTTTGAGTTCTCGCCTTCAAATTCTCCACGCCCGACGCTGAGATCGTCGGCCATTGTGATGGAGAACATCTTGGGCAGTCACCCGCAAGTTCGGTTGTCTGCGGATGCGGTAAAATTGACCGCCGATTTGGACTTGGCTGACCCTAAATTCGACCTACCTGGCACGGTCGATTTGTTGCTTGGCGCCGATGTACTGGGCAAAATATTACTCGGTAAGGATCGTGTTTTGCAGCCAGGTGGCTTAGTAGCCCTCCGGACCATATTTGGGTTCGCATTGATGGGGCCTGTATTGAGGGCTCCCCCTCCTGCTGAACCTGGAACGGCTTTGATGGTGGGCTCCGCCCTCTCTGACGCCGTGCAGAGATTTTGGGAAGTGGAAGAGCCACCACAAGCACCCCGCTCTGATCCGGAACACGAGGAGTGTGAACGGTTCTACAAGAGCAACACTAGTTATCTTCGTTCTGGCCGGATCATGACAAGATTGCCATTTCTTGCCGTACGACCGCCCCTTGGCGACTCGCGGCCTACTGCAGAGAAGCGTTTATTGGCAATGGAGCGCCGCATGAGCAGGGACCCGCTACTTAAACAGAAGTACATTGACTTCATGCGGGAGTATGAGAATTTGGGACACATGTCTGTGTCAAAACTTGACTGGCGCTCGACGGAGCATTTTTTCCTACCGCATCATGCTGTGATAAAGCCGTCAAGTGGCAAGCTGCGCACAGTATTTGATGGTTCTGCGCAGACCACATCGGGAGTGTCCTTGAACCAGTGTCTTCATTCTGGTCCCAAATTGCTTAAGGACCTTTGTGACGTCATCACGCGGTTTCGGCGTCACCAATTCGTTTTCGTAGCTGACATCAAGATGATGTTCAGGCAAACGGTAATCCACCCTGATGATCGTCGATACCAGCTGATATTGTGGCGGGAAAACCCGCAAGATCCCATACTTGTCTACGAACTCAACACGAACACATACGGGCTGCGGTCTAGCCCCTTTTTGGCCATACGTTCGCTTTGGGAGCTCGCAGATCGAGAGCGTATGTCGTTTCCTCGCGCAGCCGCCATTTTGAAGGAGGACCTATATGTTGATGACATATGCACTGGTGCGTCCACGGAGAGAGAGGCTCTCCTTTTGCGTGACGAATTGATTGGCATCCTAGCCTCCGCAGGATATGAATTGCGTAAATGGATCTCCAACTTACCTGCGCTCTTGGATGGGCTACCTGATGACCACCAGCAGGATCCTCACCTATTTGAGAACCGTGACAATCCTACCATGATGACAGTCCTTGGAATACAGTACAGACCAGTCCAGGACATCTTCACGTTCAACGTCGATTTGGATTCGCTTCGCACTTGGACGAAACGGCTGGTTCTGTCGACTGTCGCGAGAACGTTTGATCCCAATGGTTGGATATGCCCAGTCATATTCTGGGCCAAATGCTTCCTGCAGAGACTTTGGACTGCAGGTCTTGGATGGGACGAGCCACTCCGCGAAGCTATTTTGAAGGACTGGCTCCTGTTTGCTTCCTCATTGCCTGCTATCAATATGATATCGTTGCCCCGTGCTATGCTTCCACCAGGGAAGCATACAGCGTCCCTTCATGGGTTTTCGGACGCTTCGGAACGTGGGTACGCAGCAGCCGTATATTTGCGCACCGTGACCATGGATGGTCAAGTGAAGGTGTCATTGGTCATGGCGAAGAGCAAGGTCGCGCCTCTTCGAACTACCTTGACAATTCCCAAGCTAGAGTTGTCAGGGGCGGCCCTTCTTGCTCGCCTCTTGAATCACGTCATGTCCACCTTGTGCCCGTCAGTTAACATTGAGACAGTCTATGCATGGACTGACAGTCAAATTGTCCTATGTTGGCTGAAGACGTCAGTCCACACCTTAGAGGTGTTTGTTGCAAATCGGGTCTCTCAGATCCAGAAATCGGAAACCCCGTTAATCTGGAGGCATGTGCCTGGCGAAGTCAACCCTGCTGATTGCGCATCACGGGGATGTATGGCCCCCTTTTTGGTTGAGCACTCCCTGTGGTGGGGACCTGAGTGGTTGACCAGGTCAGAATCTAATTGGCCGCGAACACCGGCCTTGGATACTGTCACATTGCCTGGGTTGCGAACCCTTGCGATTGAACGGCGGGACCATCCGTTCGACCCAGATTTCCTAATGAATCGCTACAGCTCATTAGACAAATTACTGGGGGTCACCGCTTGGATCAAGCGCTTCACCAGAAATTGTAGACACCCACAGAACAAATGCTTGGAGGCGTTCTTATCGCCACAAGAGCTCCAGAATGCTCTTCTTCATTGGGTTCGTTCTGTGCAAGAAGAGAACTTTGAAAATGAGATTGATATTTTGAGAAAAGGCAAATGTAAGCTGTCTGGAGCCATTTGCAAACTGAACCCCTTTTTGGACAGTGCGGGTCTTATGCGAGTCGGAGGGCGTCTAAGGAACGCAAACCTCCCGTATGGAGCTCGTCATCCCCTCCTGTTGCCCAAAAGTGGCCACTTAGTGAGTTTGTTGGTGACTGATCGTCACATCAAGAACTCCCACGCCGGCTGTAATGCCTTATTGGCCATTTTACAACGAGAATTTTGGATTTTATCGGCCCGAAGGACGATCCGTAGTGTGGTCTTTCGCTGCATGTCTTGTTATAGACTCAAGGCCTCTACCATGCAGCCTATCATGGGTGACCTGCCGTCGGATCGGGTCACAGAGACAAGGCCCTTTGCTGGAGTTGGGACGGACTTTGCAGGTCCCTTTTCGGTTAAGACCTCGACCCTCAGGAACAGTAAAACGGTCAAGTCCTACCTGTGCGTCTTTGTTTGCCTGTCCACCAAGGCGGTACACTTAGAACTAGTCTCAGCCCTCTCGACAGAGGCCTTTGTTGCGACGTTAGATAGATTCGTGTCACGACGAGGACTACCGTCCTTGATTCGGTCGGATTGCGGCACCAACTTCAAAGGCACAAATAACTATTTAAAAGAGATATATGAATTTTTGGCGTCTAATGAGACTGATATTGCGTCTAGACTAGCTAGTCGCAGAATAACTTGGAAGTTCAGTCCCGCGTCATGCCCCCACTGGGGAGGAATTTTTGAAAGTGTTGTAAAGGTTGCCAAAACACATTTGCGACGAGTAATTGGCGAGTCCGTATTAACATTTGAGGAGCTCGCAACTGTGTTTTGCAAAATTGAAGCCATGTTGAATTCACGCCCGTTGTGCCCGATCTCTTCAGACCCTAACGATTTGGAAGCCCTCACACCGGGCCATTTTTTGATTGGACGGCCGCTGAACGCCCTGCCGGAATACCCCTATGTTGATGTGAAACTCAATCGTCTCTCGCGGTTTGAATTGATCCAACAACTCACTCAGAGCTTTTGGAAACGTTGGAATTTGGAATGTTTGCATATTCTCCAGCAGCGCGTTAAGTGGACTGACAAGACTGATCCACCGCATGTTGGTGACCTCGTTCTGGTTAAGGACGCTAACTCACCGCCACTGTGTTGGCGCAGAGGGCGCATTCTTAACCTCGTCTTTGGAGCAGATGGAGTGCCCCGTTTTGCTGAGGTTCGGGTGGACGGTTCTGTTCTGAAGAGAGCGGTATCAACCTTGTCACGACTGCCAATTGATTAGCGGCCAGGTAGTCCTGGCCGAGGCGGGTAGATGTTATGAACCAAATGTAGCAACACTAAACTATTATATTATCTATGACAGTTAGTATAGTTTACGAAATGGTTTTTATCTATGAGCTGTCATTCCTCACCTTTTGAATTTAAAAGTTTGCATCGTTTTTCCGGTCTCCGTATAAAAGTTACGCTTTTGTTTGTACTTGTTCGTTCTCGCGAAAAATTATCGCCTTTTGTTGATCGAACCATCCTTTGTTGTTTGAAGTAATTTAATTGTTAATAGCAAATTGTATTCCTTGTATTCCTTGTTGAATTATTGTGAAAAACGTGAGGGAACTACGCCGAACAACGGCCATTTTGATTGCTGGTTCCTGCTTCAGCCCGCCACTTCAGTTAAGTATAATTGATTAGCATTAGACGTAATGATTGGCCAATTATAGTTTGATGTTAATTAAGTTATACCTGGCGAGGCTTCACCGAACAGTATTCAGTGAAACTAAGGTAGGATTTTTATTTAAGACATTAAGTGTTAGCTCTGCGTACTGCAGACAAGTGTTCGTCCCGTTCGTACCTGAGATCACGCTTCCACTCGTTTTTAATATACTCCAGGTCGGACGTAACACACACCTATATGCTTTTTAACTAAGATGAAAATTAAATATATATATTTCTTTGCACGGTATTTTAAGTTAAACATGTCACATTAGTTACGGACTAAATCAGTCGATCGATAAAATTAACATATATAAAAATAATAATAATAATATAGATAAAATTAATATATATAAAAATTTATATATATATATATATATATATATATATATATATATATATATATATATATATATTTGCGCGAATGTGAAGGCTATCAAATTTGTAAACAACTTCAAACAAGTTTTAGTACAAAATGAGTTTATATATAAACTCATATGTATAATACTATCTAATAATATATGTAATTTATACATATATTTAACTGATTTGTTTATATAGTGTAGCTGTATATGTGTGTATGTTTAATTTATTGTCCCTCACTTCTTCCTGCTTATAAATTGTCGAATGAGAAATTTTACAAATCCATTTGACAAATGAAACCTGTTTTTACAGCGCAATATACAGATTGGTGGAAATTCTGTGTTAGACTATATATTAACGTCCAGTATACAATGTACCGACGAAACAACCAAACGACTGTCGGCTACGTACGTAAATTCGTCAAAATGTCCAGCGAAGCTTAACCTAATTTCATGTTCCCATGTTCTTTTATCAATTTTATTTTTTACCACAATCATTTAGGACTTCCCTCTTCACGGATCTTGTTGTTTGTTACTTATTTTTTGAGGTGATTCGCGGAAGTATTTAATTTGATTGTACTTTTTTATTATTTAATTATTATTTTTTTGTAGGGAGCATAGCTATATAATTATACTAGTATGTGAAGTCGTTTGATTGATTTATTATGTGTGTTGCATTTCAGTGTCGTATTTATCTAAGTGACATTCCTTGTTAAACGAAATATGTTTAGCAATATATTTTTTTCGATTCATACGTTATTTTTTAAATTATTTACAAGCATTTCCATAAAAGCTATTAATGGTTTTTGACATTTCATAATTACAAAGATAGATAAGTTTAATCATGTGTAGAGTGTCCATTAAATTGTATTACATTTTTAACCGACTTCCAAAAAAGGAGGAGGTTCTCAATTCGACTGTTTTTTTTTTTTTTATGTATGTTACATCAGAACTTTTGACCGGGTAGACCGATTTCGACAAATTTTGTTTTAATCGAAAGGTGGTGTGTGCCAATTGGTCCCATTTAAATTTATTTGAGATCTAACAACTACTTTTCGAGTTATATCTAATAATGCGTTTTTACTTGACGCTTTTTTCGTCGACCTACGGTGTATTATACCGCATAACTACTTACTGGATGTACCGATTTTGATAATTCTTTTTTTGTTGCAAAGGGGATATCCCTAGTTTGGTATCATGATAAGGAAACCAGGATCTGATGATGGAATCCCAGAGAAATCGAGGGAAACTCTCGAAAATTTGCAATAACTTTTTACTGGGTGTACCGATTTTGATAATTTTTAATTTAATCAAAAGCTGATGTTTATCATGTGGTTACATATAAATTTTATCGAGATCTGATAACTACTTTTTGAGTAATCCTTGATAACGCGTAGTTACTTCACTATTTTTTCGTCGATCTACGTCTCTCTATCTTCGTTGTATTACCCTTCGATGTAATTGAAGTCGGTTTTTTTTCGTTTGCGAGCAAACACAATTATTTTATCATTTCTTTATATTTTGTTTTCCTTTAAAGTCTGTTATTTCGTTACAGTAGGTGTACTGTCTGAATGACAGAGACCTGAATTTTATTATTTGCAGCTCAATCTATTTATTCGTTTTTAATATTATTAACTAGCTGATACTCGCTTACTTCGTCTGTGTTCTATTTCATGCGCAGATAAAAAAACATTAAGAAGATCGGAAGAAAAAAAATATACTTTGCTTACGAAATTTTGTTGTAAACAATATTATTTTTACATACCAAGCTTTGCTTATAAAAATAATGGTGTTTTTTAAACTTTATTAACTTTATATTTAATCGAGATACGTATTGCAATATTTTTAGATAATGCTGAAATGTCTGAGAAATAAGGATAAATGTTACAACAGCTCAGAAAAGTGTTTGTTTTACTAACGGACCGTTTTATGAATATAGGAACGTGTCTTGTACTAAATTGTAAATCAATTTAGTAGTTATATTCAATGGCAGACATATTTTATTTATGTATTGTAGATAGATAGTCATGCAACAGTAATTAGATTTAACGGTGTCTATATCGCAAATTAATTATTTTTCTATTAATATATTCATTTATAGTTGTTTCTATGTGTATTGTAATTTCTAAACAATCCATAAGAAATGAATGTGATGTAATACAAACAGTTTATTGCATTTAAACCAGTTGATTGTTAATGATTCGCCTTTGTGTTGCTGGAGCACGAGATTCCACGATATCTACTGCAATGAGATGATAGAATGCTATCAAGTTTGTAGGTTTGTTCGCCTTTGAAATACTGCATCTTCTTAATAGGATAATATGCTATAATACCTATACATATATACATATGAATATAATAAAATGGCAAACGTTCGTTGTACGTCCAAAAGAAATGTTTAGAAAAGATGCGAAAGAGTCTTAAAACGTTTCTTATTAGATGTTTTGTTTTAGTGAAATAATTTTTAATTGAGAACTTATTTCGTTATTAATAGGTACATATTTGATGTGTGGTTATAAGATGTGTGGCAGTAAAGACTATAGCCACCCCTCTCTTCCCGTGGGTGTCGTAAGAGGCGACTAAAGGATAATACAGTTCCACTACCACCTTGGAACTTAAAAAGCTGACCGATGGCGTCATAACCATCCAACTGCTGGCTTTGAAATACACAGGCCGAAGACGGGCAGTAACGTCTTCGGTGCGACAAAGCCGGCCCTTCGGTCACCAACCCGCCTGCCCAGCGTGGTGACTATGGGCAACACACATGAGTTCATGCCATTTTTGGCACGAACCTATCGAGGCCTATGTCCAGCAGTGGACTGCGATAGGCTGATGTAATGAGGTACATAATATTTAATTTAGTACAAATAATTTTTATTAAATATTGAATATGAGCAATGTAATAGACGTGACTTGAAAGCGTAACTGTTGAATTCTATTTTGGTTTTTTTATCAGAATCTACATTACGAATCGATGATAGCGTCGCTATATCTATAATTTTTTTAATAAAAGATCCATACATGTTTTATAAAATGACGAAATAAAAGTGCTTTTAAAGATTAATTGAATAAATAAATTTTAGATTTTATTTCTTTGACTAAAATTTTCAATTAATTAACACGTAAATATTATTGCGACTTGTTTGTAACACATTAAAATTCATAAACTATTTTGAATTTTGTATTATTAGCTACAATTACTACACATTATGTAGTTGTAGAGTAAGGTCACATAGAACGGTATGGATCATATCAAGAGTTTCATTACGGCAATTGGCTTCTTAATTACTGAGAGCTCAACTTTACGCGCGTTCTCCTAGAGCGCAGCTGATCCCAGTTTTAAAGTCACGGAATACTAAATAAATAAATTTATGTATTACCAGCTGGTTTGTAAGGTTCCCGCTTTAACATTAATAGCTTTTCGCTAGTAGTAGCGAAAATGTACTAGTATTATATTGTATACAGTATAATACTCTATGCCTATGTCACTTTAGTTTTGCCTTAGGGATCATTTCAATGCATTGTTAACATATTATGGCAAAGGTTAACATAGACGTGGATATAATTATCCGTCAAAACGTAGTGGAATTGCGAAAGTGATAAAGCATAAACTTTTCTTTTATATCTAGGTAACATTCTATATACAAGTATAAGACGTATCGGCTTATATAATTAGGAATTCAGATCACTTCAGAGATTCACTATCTGACCGTACGCACTATAGTATCCGGACATCCGGTCTTAGTCTGAATACACGATTACTCGCAACACAAACAGTGAAATAATGATGATAGGACAGGTAAAATAGTGAGTCATATGCCTCCACTCCATACCAATGAACGTATTAGGGAATTATATGAAACAAACTAGCTGACCCCGCAAACATTGTTTTGCCATATATGTGATTAAACTCCTTACCACCCCCCCTTTTTTATAACTTAGGGGGATGAAAAATAGATGTTGTTCGATTCTCAGACCTACCCAATATGCACACAAAATTACATAAAAATCGGTCCAGCCGTTTCCGAGTACAAAGTTCCGACAAACACCGCGACACGAGAATTTTTTATATATTATATGAAGAATGATAAAGTGTTACACGTGAATAATATATTTCTTACTTGATTGAATATAATATGATAGAAGTTAGTATCCGCTCTTCGTTGTTTTCCGCTCTTGTAGAGACATTCTTATGTATATTCTATAAACACAAGTATACTTATGTATTTTTTCTATTCCATATAGAACTATCACTCTCAGTGATAAGACTGTACTTCTTTGTAATCAGAGTCAGTAAAGTTTCTATTTTTGTATTATTTTTTCATACACTTAATAGCAATTAGATTGAGTAAATAGAATTGTGAAATCTTATATATCTATATAGATAAAAATGAATGTTGCTAAGTGCATAACTCGAGAATGGCTCGACCAATTTGGCTAATTTTTTTTTTGTCTGTTCCATAATAAGGCACACGACGAACGAAGTCTGTGCGGACAGCTGGTAAAAAATAGCTACCGCCGGTCGATTATCATAATTGTGAATGACTATCGTAATAATTTATATCTAAACATTTGTGCATTTTTAACCGATTTCCAAAAAAGGGGTAGGTTCTCAATTCGATTGTTTTTTTTTTTAAAATTAATTGTTCCTGTCATAACTAATTATTTCGCAGTTATCTATCTACATACAAAATAAAAAGATTCTTAGCTCATAATTATCTGTTTATAAACGTCGGACGTCAAGATGTAATTATATTTTGGGCAACCTCAAACTAATGCCAAACAAGTCTTCGTGTGTTTAGATGAATATTTAGTGCGACTAGAATGTTGGCATGGGGGAACGCTTGTGCTAATGTTGTTTTCGTTTCACAGGAAATTATGGGAAGTCGTAAATCATCTTAGAATACAATTATGTTTAAGACAAAATAAAATAGTTGTGTTTGCTCGCAAACGAAAAAAATAAACTTCGATTACATCGACAAGTAATACAACGTAAGTTGACGAAAAAAATTAACAAACGTACTAGTCGTTACTACGATTTTCGAGGGTTTCCCCCGATTTCTCTGGGATTCCATCATCAGATAATTGTTTCCTTATCATGGTACCACCCTTGGGATATCTCCTTTCCAACAAAAAGAAGGAGCTGTGAAAAGCGGTTCATAAACGCGAAGTTATCCCCGAACATAAATAAAAAAATATATGTGTATACACGGTCGAATTAAGTAACCTCCTCCTTTTTTGAAGTCGGTTAAAAAAAACTTAAAATCGTAATAGGTCTGTAGCTTTGTACTTGTAGAAGATTTCTTAACTTTCTTCTGTAGTTTCAGATATTAGCCCTTACCGACCTACATAGTCACAAACTATTTATTTGTAACATTAGCATGAGACTTGTTAGATAGACGATAATTAATGTGTCGGCGGATGATATTAGTGACTTCAAATCGCATATTTATGGTTTGATCGAAAACAAAATTTTACACCAAAGAATATTTAGATACTAAGACACAAAATGAACAAATATTTATAGCGGTAGTTTCTCTTCAAAACTCTTTGAAACTTTTTGGATATTATGGAGTACGTTATAATACTAATTGTATATAAAGGATTACCATTAACTTGATAAGCAGCCACGTGAATGGCACGTCATATTGCTATTTCTGGTAACCATTGTTAGTGCAGGGCGGCTTCGTACGACCTTGAGTAAATTTAGTTTGAACTTAGTATTATCGTATTATATTTTCGCTGATAGTTCAAGGTACTAAGAAATCGATGGTAGGTAATCAATTCATACCCTTAAACATAAAAGACACGTGTACGTTAACGTGTTCATTGTATCACCATTTGGAATATGTAGTAGGTATTGACACGTTGTTTATCAATGTTATAGAAAATAATTAGACCATCACAATTTTGTATTGCGTTTGTTATTTTCCCAACTACATATCCTAACAAAGGAATTGTTATTAAAATAATTCCTGTTAGATGTATAGGCACCTTATCGTAAACCTACACAGGGAATTTAATTTTGTTTAATTTTTTTTGTATTTGCCTATGTACTTATTTCAATATTTTCGAATATGGTATAGGACATATAAAATGTTCATGCGTAAAATAAATTGTTAGTTATTATTAGTTTTATATTGAAACTACTATTGTATATTATTTTATAAAAATCAATTAACGTTTAATACATTTACAAATATAAGAATGATCAAAGAGGAGTACCCACATTAAAAAGTACTAAACGGAGGGTAAATAGAGTTTGATAATGACAGCTGACAATCGAAACGTCGTTTCACAGTAGTCTACTTAATTACTTATCCACGGATGGTTCGTACTATAACACAATAATATTTTAGACTTAAATGTATGTTGGTATCGTTTTTCTAAAAAATATATTTGAAAATCACGAAATTAATTATGAAGTGTGATTTAAATATTACCTATAATTATAATTAATTATAAAACGCCTTCTAAACGTTCATTTTCACGTTAACATTTATATAGATCTAATAAATATAAAGTTTTATTATACTCGTAGTACTTAATCACCTGCCGGAAACGGTGGCATAGATTAATTAAATTCAGAAAACAAATACAATTACTGGCTGATAAATGTTAGGGAAGGTTATTTTATGAATTAATTCAATTAATGACGTATTCCAGACTACGTTCGTATTATATGTTGATTATTTTGAAATTTAAATTACAACAAAGCGTGACTAATAGATCCCGTTCAAGCGCCAGTAACTCGTACGCACTTTGTGATTGTATTCGTAAGAAAATTTATCATTATAATCATCGTTCGATATTCCATATAAACCTACACGCGCAAGGCTTACAAGGAATTCGTAATGAAAGCAATGTAGAAAATAAATTATTGTTCACGATATTATATTTTATATGTAAAATATGTAATAATTAATATAAAGTAATCTGTACTCGTACTTATAAAGTCGGTAAGTTGGTTTATTTTAATATTTGTAATAAAAGAAATTGTTTAATTGTTTAAAAAAAAAGTGATTACGCGTTTTGATATAAAAAATTATGCCTACCTGGTATTGTTTTTCTTAACCGCTTATGTGTATGATAGCATATTTTTAAGGCATAATTTCAGTGATTCAGTTAATTTTTAAGCTTACGATTCCAAATAGAAATAATAACCTCAATACTAAAAGACTCGACGTCTTTCGTCTACCGCGATACTACCTTATATGTATAAATTTATTAAGTAAACATTTTAAGTTATCACAATATATAAAAAATTAATGTCTTCTACGTGAAGCAAATACTTTGTACCCCTTTTTACGAATATTGCGCGGATGGAGGAGAATGAAATTCACTCACTTATAATTTATATAGAGGCGTGCAGAATGCTAATGTTTTTTAAAATTATCCATAAAAAATACATTAAATCAATAAAAAAATATTACACACACTACCATGTATTTGACGCGCACACACACGCATAGGTATATACTCTTTTGTTAACGGGCGACCACTAGTATATATAAAAAATGTGAAATAAGTAACAAAATGTTATGCGGTGCCATTCGCGTGTGACTTGGAATCACACCTGCTATGCGATTGCTATTGTGATTGCGGTCGCTTGTTAGGTATTTTTAATAAATAAAATGTTTCTCTAACATACCATTTTGGATGTATTGTAAAACATTTTTTCTTTTTTGGGCTGTTAGAATACTTTGCTACTACTTTTCTTTTTATAAAGTTGCGTAAAATTTTCAGTTACGAGATATAAGCACGCGCACTCCACCTAAGGCTGCATTGCCATTTATTAACAGACTAACTAACTAACCATTTACTAACAGTAATACTCAATTCGAGTCGAATTAACGACTAATACGATCGAATATATATATATATATATATATATATATATATATATATATATATATATATATACTAGCTGACCTGGCGAACTTCGTATCACCTTATTCTTTTCTGAATAATAACATAATATATCAAAATAAAATATAGCCTATCTTTTAAGTTGGATCAAACTGCACACGGTGTTCAAATTTGATTAAAATCGGTTAAGTAGTTTAGGAGTCCATTGAGGACAAACATTGTGACACGAGGTTTATATATATTAAGATATATATATAATATATTTATTTATTTTAATGTATGTTCGGGGATAACTTCGTCGTTTATGAACCGATTTTGATAATTCTTTTTTTGCTGGAAATGAGATATCCCAAATGTGATACCATGATAAGGAAACCAGGATCTGATGATACAATCCCAAAAAAATCGAGGGGAAACCCTCTTTGTTAATTTTTTCGTTTACTTACGTTGTATTATTACTTGTCGATGTAATTGAAGTCGGTTTTTAGTCCGTTTGCGAGCAAACACAATTATCAATAAGTACTTTGTGATCGCACTCAAGCGCCGTAGACTTCTATTGATTAAAATATTTTTATCGACAAGTAAAATAACAAACTTGTAAATATATCTTTGGTCTTGTAACGCATTTTAATTATTTTTATTACAAAGCCGAAATGGACTGGAAATATAAGGCAGAGAATGTTTATCATAATAATATTTATTGCATTACCTATTCGTTATTGTTGTAATAATTTTTTGTTTCAAATTAAAATATGGAAATTAAAAAAAAAAATACTATCACGGGTATTATTTTTGTACATATTCAAATCATTGTTTTAATTGTCATTGAAAAAAATATTTACAAGGAAATTCCTGCACGCACGCGTTGAAATGTAGTTTTTTAAGCTTTATTATTAGTGTTGATTTGTTTATCGATCTAATTAAAACAAGTTTTATCCCTGACTTTGTACTCATGTAAATAACTTCCTTTCGATTTTAAAACAATGATTTACGTAATAATCATTCCACATCTAGACAGCGTATCAAGATGAAATCTTGACCAAATTTTTAGATTGATTTCAAGGTTGACAAATTTAAAAACTGTGTCAAATTTCATGTAACCGACTAACAGTAAACTCTACAAACAAAAAATGTTTATCTATATTGAAGTGAAACTAAGTAATATCTCGACCAAGTTGACTTTTTTGTTGAGATAAGATGTTTTAAAATTCAATTTAAAATGTATTTTTTGTAATAGTAATAAAATTTAATTTAATAAGTGTTTTCGTCACAGCACCTCATTGTACTAGGTGGTACCAGTCTACGGTGTGTAAAGTGCGGGTAAACTAAATAATAAAAGGTTGTATCTAAAATTCATAATTTTAGAAGTAGAAATAAATTAACATAAATCTAATATATAAAATTCTCGTGTCGCGGTGTTTGTAGTTAAACTCCTCCGAAACGGCTTGACCGATTATCATGAAATTTTGTGTGCATATTGGGTAGGTCTGAGAATCGAACAACATGTATTTTTCATCCCCCTAAATGTTAAGGGTAGTCCACCCGTAAATTATTATTTTTTATTTTTAGATATTTTTTTTTATGATACAACATTTAAAAAATACATACAACCCTAAATTTTTTAACCCTCTACATTCAACCCCTATGTTTAAATAACGTTTAGCGGCAAGACAACGTTTGCCGAGTCAGCTAGTCAGAATATAACAATCTGTAATTGACTGCAATGAAACTTCACCGATATAAATTATATTTTCAAATTGAATACGCATTAATAGGTTCAATGACCTCTATGACGTAGATCTAATGTTGTCGTGAAAAAAAATTGTAAATAACAGGATTTTTTTTTTATATATTGTAATAACGCGTTCAGAGTGAGAAGTAAATTAATATAGTAAAATTCATTAATTAGGTATACTCGTAAGTAGGATATATAGGTACGTATAGGATATATAGGCTCAAAATTTGGAGCAGGTCGTTACAGAACACAGCTAAATAATATTGCTCTCAAGTAATGCTGTGTTCCTGTAGTGAGTAAGGTGGCCAGAGCTCTCGGGGAAGGTCGATGGTAGGGTTGGCAATGCGCTTGCGATGCTTCTGGTGTTACAGGGGTCTGTAAGCTACGGTTATCGCTTGCCATCATGTGAACGCTTGTTTGCCGATTTAGTCGTATTTAAAATACTTTTTAATTAATTAGTAGTATGAAAAATATAAGTATATATATGCATAAGCCCACATTGTGATCTTATCAACTGACCTACAGCTGACCTAATACAACAACTTCTGTTATTGAATTAATGTGAACGTATTTTGTATTTTATGAGTTTTACTCACAGCCCAGATGATTGACTCAGATCTTACCTGCGATATGGACGTTATATAAATATTTATGATTGCGATACCAGAAACGTTAAGCCTAATGGATGACGTATACTTATTATCACCAATGTAATGTATCAATGTCAACAATAATATTGTGATTTTTTTTCGTTCCAAATGTTTGTGTGTCGAAGTGACAACGCAAAATACATGTGTACAACTTTGATTTCATGTTCCTTGAAAATATATAAAATTGTTTTTTGTTTCTGTAATATTTTTTTTGCTTTAATGTTGTGATGGCTATCAGCTACTAACAATTTAAATAAAAAAAAGATATATGAAACATACACAGTGATTTATAAAAGTATGTAAAGATTAAAATATCTATTATAAAATGATTCGTGTATAATATAATCATTATATACTCTGTATAGCTGATTATACAATTATACAAGTGGCGTTTTCTGTCATGTCTCCTTATGTAATGACGTACGCAACTAAGCTGACAGACCACAAAGGTTTCCGTGTTACATGCTCCGTTAGATAATGGTATTTCAATCAGGGACGAATTCGCTTCGTAATATTTGTATGATGTATAAATTATTTAAACAATGGCGAGACCTGAATCCAAAAAAAGTGAAAGTTAGGTGATGGATACAATAAAATCTGGCAAATCATGTTAAAATTCTTAATGGACGTTTAGTTCAAATAGTGCTAAACGAATAGGTATGTTGAAACTTGCAAAACGTCACAATGTCAGACAGTTAAAAAGTTCTTATTCCGGTCAAATGTCACAACTCGATTTAACGATTTTCAAACAATTGTCCTGTGCGGGTAATGAACCTGCCACCGCTAGCACAACAGCCAATTGCTTAACAACGCGCTGATGCATTGCCAGTTTCATATTTCGCAAATATTTTAAAAAAAATATTAATTTTATACCTACAATGATTTATATGTGCTTGCGTCGCCAAATTAACAGCTATCATGTTTATGTTTTTACTAAAGCTAAGCTTATTGACGTCAATCTTCTTTATGTTACATTAATGTTAATCAATGAATATTCCAGGTCATATGTCATTATATTATATCTATAAATTATATAATTTTATGATGGAATATAAAGTTGTAAAAGTTAAATAGTAGATCACTCACACACAGTCATTTACATAGTAAAGTCTACTACAAAATATGAATAACGATAAAATTAATCTGGAAAACTCGGTAAAAAGATAATAATATAACATTGCAATTGTCCATTCAATATTGCTATTCTGAGCAATATGTTTAAGAATAAACTCGGGGAAAAACACACATCTACATTTAACGACATTGTTGAAGACGTTCAATGTAATGACATAAAGTTGATATAATAATTGTGTTTGCTCGCAAACGAAAAAAAAACCGACTTCAATTACATCGAAGAGTAATACAACGTAGATCGACGAAAATACTACTTTGTTCGTATAATACTTTGTTCGTATTCCATATAACGCGACATTATAAAATTGTAGAATTATATAATGTTCTACTGTTATTTCTAACATTTTGTTAGCGATTGTAGGCAGAAATTTCATAAAAGGCCCGTCGTCGATTCGCGCGAAGCGCTGACATCGCTTATTACGGCGGGTTTTTTAGTTGAAGCTGATTTATATTGAATTACGGTTTATTTTTTTTATATTAAAAATATGTACTGTTCATGTTTTCACACAGCTCCGATGCACGACTGGAGTTTACCCCTTCAGATCAACTGTCTAAATAGGCACAAAAAGGCTTGCTAGTCTAAGAAATATATTATTACTATATCAAATTGTAAATAAATGAATCTAATAACGCCATCTATCGGAACCTAATTGCGTTATTAGAAAACGTCTGAACGCCATCTCTAACAAGGTCATTCGTTCAGTAGATTTTACTGTTCAATTTTTTCATTCCGGGGCCTTAAATGAAAATCGATTCTTAAGGAGAAAACTCCAAAAACAGGCAAGTAAATACGCCATATCAGATATAGCTCAAAAAGTTCGAGTTAAATCTCAATTATATTTAAATGGGACCACATGACAAGCACCACCTATCGATTAAAAAAAGAATCATCGATATCGGTCCACCCAGTAAAATAGTAATGAAGTTAATATAACGTTGGTCGACGTAAAATAGCCAAGTAAATACCCAGTATTAGCGATAACTCAAAAATTAAAAGCTCAAATATATTTATAACGAATAAACTGCTACTCTCTACTCTAGTGGAATATTGTAATTTGATCGATAGTGAACGAAGTAATTTCATTAAATTTTGATAGATGGCGTTGTGGCAAAGTATTGAACATGACCACAGTCGTCTTAACATCGTCATGTAAATACGTGTCATCAAAGATTACTCAAAAAATGCTCATTATATCTCAATCATATTTAAAACGGACGACATGACAAGTATTAGCTTTTGATTTATACAAAAAAGATCAAAATCAGTGCACCCAGTAAAAAGATATAACGTATAATACAACGTAGGGTGACGAAAAAACCGTCAAGTAAATACGCAATATTAGATATAACTCACAAATTACTAATCAAATCTCAATTAAATTTGAATGGGACCACGTGACGAATAGTGGCTTTTAATTTATTTAAGAAACGTCAAAAGCGGTGCACCCAGTAAAAAGTTATGAGGTATAATACAACGTAAGGTGACGAAAATAATGTCAAGTAAATACGCGTTATCAAAGATTAATCAAAAAGTAGTTATCAGATCTCGATAAAATTTATATGTGACCACATGATAAACATCAGCTTTCGATTAAAGTAAAAATTATCAAAATCGATACACCCAGTAAAAAGTTATTGCGGATTTTCAAGAGTTTCCCTCGATTTCTCTGGGATCCCATCATCAGATCCTGGTTTCCTTATCATGGTACCAAACTAGGGATATCCCCTTTCCAAAAAAAAAGCATTATCAAAATCGGTACACCCAGTAGAAAGTTATGTGGTATAATACAACGTAGGTCGACGAAAAAAGCGTCAAGTAAAAACGCATTATTAGATATAATTCGAAAAGTAGTTGTTAGATCTCAAATAAATTTAAATGGGACCAATCGGCACACACCACCTTTCGATTAAAACAAAATTTGTCGAAATCGGTCTACCTGGTCAAAAGTTCTGATGTAACATACATAAAAAAAAAAAAAAAATACAGTCGAATTGAGAACCTCCTCCTTTTTTGGAAGTCGGTTAAAAATGACCGTAAAGCACCTATTACATCAGGTTGATGGAACGACCTCAGCTATTCAATTGTGGAACACTTTATAATTTTCTGCTACTCATTTGCCTTCAAATAAATTATTCAATTATGACTGTACTGTAATTACTACTTCGACAGTTTAGAAAAAAAAACTGAAAATGATATTTGATGCCTGTAAATTTTAGAACCATATTATTATTATTATTTCTACTACATAAACGCTACGTTAAAGAGTACTAATAGTGTATGATGTCCTTTCTAAACTATATCTCGTTCTAAGCTACAGTAAATATGCATATCAAATTACCATACAATAAATTAAACGTTTCAAATCGTTTACATTACAATAATTTATATAATTTACTACCTATTTAGATAATACTACTATATACATCCAATTCGTTTCATTACAATAAATCTATCTAGCAGATTAAGTTTGTGCGTAGAAAAAATATTTATATGTATTCGATTTAGTTTTGTGTGTGTGAGTAGCCTATAAGAAGTTAATGTTATAAGAAAGCAGTTATAGAAGAAATAGGGGCCTCTGCTACTATTACTTAGAAAAAAATAAGATGATTAGTTATACATTTTTTTCCACATACTACTTTACCACATGATAATACTCGTCAAGAGCTATAAAAATCAATCAAAAACTCATTTTTCCAAACAAATTGACTTAACCACTTTTTCCTTGGGACTTCATATACTTACATAATTATATTAATGCTCACACAGTGATCACTACCATGACAGAGCTCAGATATGCGTGTCCATGTTAATGTTCGTTTACTATTTCATTTGTGATATTATTATCGTATCTATTTCACTTGATAGTTGTCAAAAGCATAAACATTTCCTAGTAGAAAGTTTGCTGTCATCGCAATATAGGTAATAATAGTTTTTGTAGCTGACATTTTATTTATGTTGATAAAATAACATTACACTCATTAAAAAGTTTATAGAAAAAAAAAAAAAAAAAAACGAAAAATGAATGTCATGATCGTTTTTAGTTATTTTTTTTTTTTTTGACGTAAAATTTACATTTGATGAGTTGAAATTAGCTTTTTGAGGAAAGCTTATGTATAATAATAATATTTTTTTATTTCTTTAACGGCTTTTATGATATAATCATAGGAGAATGAGAATATATGTACATAATGATCTGTCATTTAAAACACGAGTAATGAATGAGTAGGAAATTAAACCGCATAAATAATACAGAGAATTCTAACAATAAACAATAATATTGACATTCTTTGTAATAAAATAGTAATAAAATATCGTAATTCTGTCATCGAATAATTAAACATTAAATCCATTTTTCTCGTCATTAGTATAGATTTTTCTCGTATTCATACTGTTAGGTATTTATTTTTCACTTTCTTTTTAAAATGTTTGCTTCTGTTGGAAGTTTATATTTATTTTGTATATTTCGGTAGTCGCAACAGATGCGCGGGACTTATAATTGCAGATTTTATTTTTTATCGGATAAAGACACAGTATCGAATAATATAAAAAAGCTCAACTTCGTTTTTTTTTTTTTTCTTTTTTTTTTTTAATAAATGTGCGTCTTAACTTATTCAAGTTTAAATCCGCGACCTTTTGCGCGATTTGTTTCAATGTATAAAAAGTTTAAAAGAATAATATAACTATAATTTATTCCTTCTATTACACTCGTAAAGACCACAATAATTTGTTTTTCCGATATATAATATCTCATTTACTACGACTTCATTCTGTTAAAATTGTATGTTATGAATGGTAGGTTATGTGAAATACGTTTATGTTTATTGTCAGAGATTGCTCACACAGTTAACTTAAGTAAGCGTTATTTTAAACATTTCTACTAGTATTATAAAGCTGATAAGTTTGCTTCTTGCGTTATTTGTCATCATATGAACAATAGGAAATCAGCGAAAAATCTTGAACACCATAATGTTAGAATAATTCTATTTACCAACAACGAGAATTGTAGTAATAAATTATTACCAACTATAATAATAACGCCTACTAAACGGTAACATCCTAAACACATTCCATTGCTGGGCATGGACCCCTTCTATTTACTATAATTTGTTTCAAATAAATTCGAAACGCTTATTAGGTTTCACTAATTCGCTGTCTTTGTATTCATCAATTATCGTTTCTTTTAGAATTTAATTTTAAAATATAATTCCTTATACCCGGTGTTATATGTATGCACTCGTATATAGCCTTTAACTTGAGTTAAAAATTTCAGAGTATTTTTGGGACTAGTAGCAGTAGTATGTGTAATATAAAACTTACTGCAGAATAAAAGCCGTACTAAAGAATAAGTTCAACGAACCCCGGTTTAATTGAAACCAGTATTAATGATAGGATTATGTCGGACACTAAAGTGTCGTAGACGTAAGCATATTACGGTCGATTCATTTACCAATGTTAACAACTGTCGTAAATTAATAATAACTAGTGCTCGCTTAGTGGTCGAAATTCGGCCATAATTAATTTAAAATATAAGTTTGAACGTTATTAGGGTTTTATAGTTTATTTATTATGGTTATGTTTGACATTCAATTTAGACAAACAATATTAATCTATAATCTATTCTCAGTATGACGTTAGACTTTAACAATAAACAAAAGATTATTATATGCATCCGTGTGTCAAATCTAATACTATTAAACGAGCATATCTTGTATATATATATATATATATATATATATATATATATATATATATATATATAATCTGAATCTCGGAAACGGCTCCAACGATTTTCATGAAATTTAGTATGCAGTGTGCTCTAGAACTATACAATTTGGTTCCACCATCACCTTTCTACCACCGAACCGCAAGGCATCGCATGAATCTGCACCGCTATGTGGTTGAAATCCCACGATCTCGCACTAAACGATTTGCTTCCTCGTTCCTAATACGCACCGCAAAAATTTGGAATGCCCTTCCGGCTTCCGTTTTTCCAACGAACTATAACTTGGGTATCTTTAAATCAAGAGTGAATAGGCATCTTCTAGGCAAGCGCGCACCACCTTAGGCTGCATCTTCACTTGACTTCAGGTGAGATCGCAGTCAAGCGCTAGTCTATAAATTAAAAAAAAAAAAAAAAAAATGCAGGTGATTTCGGGGGAGAAAAATAAATCTAGCTAGAATTCATTTTTAGAAAATGTCGTTTTATCTCAGTTTTTAGACAATGAAATACCTAATGGCTACAATATCGTTAGAATGCGAAGTTAAATTTCGCATTTGTTAATAAAGTTGTAATAGCTCAGGTGGGAAATCGGGCGGTCGTGATGGACGAAAGAATCACGTTTCAACTCCTGAAATTTCCAAAACGATTATTATTTTTTCTTTTTTTTTTTCTAATTGCACTCGTTATTTTTTATTTAAATAGCCATTTCTTATTTTTTATTATTATATCGGTAAAACCGAAAAATTTTCATATTTTATCATTATTATTTAATAATACAATAAAATACCGAGTAATAATAATAAAAATATCGAGCTAAACTCGGTCACCCAGGTTGTTAGTACATGGTAACATGTGTAATGTTTTTTTTTATTTATTTAAGGATTTTTTTTTATGGACAATTTAAAAAATATATTTGGATTCTGCACTCCTTCTCTATATAAACTATAAGTATGTAAAATTTTCGTAAAAAAGGGTACAAAGTTTTTACTTCACGTATTAATATATAGATATTATTAATTACGAATTTTTATGTTGTTATTTTCGAAAAATAAATGCGTTAAATATACACTTCATCTATTCCTAAGGTTGGCAATATAATGGCTGTGTTTTAGGTAATAGCTGACTGATATAGGTATGTATATACTATTTGATCATAAATGTACATATGAATAATACACACATAGTTAGATTAGACTCAGGGTACGAATCGAATCCAAAACTACCGGAGCAGAAAGCAGGGTCACTGTAAAGTCGTATATAATGTTGAATGATTAGTGTGTGTACCGCTAAATGTTTTTCAATGTATATAATACACGTTTGTAGTTAAATAGCATATAATAAATGAAGTGTAAACCTGTTATTACATCGCATTCAACTATGAAGCGTGTTCAACTTCATTAAAATTGCGATCAAAGATTTACGCTACACTAGCTCATGCCCGCGATTCTAAAGCGTTTCTTATTTATATACTTATATGTAATAGTGTAAGAATTATTTTGTTTGGATTTCTTTCTACTTGTTTATACAATAACTCTCTTAATGTCTCGAAATGAAAGCTACACACCAGATTTTCATTCGGACTTGCAGGATCACAATTAAAAACAGCATTCAGTATCGTATGACAGTTTTGACACATAATCGTTTTTACTTCTATTGGTCATATCCTTTAAGAAACTCGTTTTGTCTAAATATCTCAGGTGAACAGCATACGTCGGTCACTATAAATATTACATACGTACGTACCTACAGATGTTAACAACTTAATTATATTCTAACGGTTACATATTTAGTTTTAATGTCTTTCACGGCTCTTGCAAAAAATAACGTTGCATTAAAATCTTAAGGACGTAATAGTAATTGTGCGGTCGCTACCTTTCGTAGGAAATTTAGTTCTCGCCAAGTTTTAGTAGGGCTGTGCAAGTAGGGTCGTTTTGCACGCAGCTTTATTTTATAGCTAGACTTTAGTACATCAAGTATCTAGTACATTTTGAATTTCTTAGTTAATGATAATAACTTTTATTTAACTACTCATTGACATTATTGTCTCCGTCGAATTATAAGTTTTCTCGTTATTACATCATCATCATCATCATCATCATCATCATCATCATCATCATCATCATCATTACAGCCTATACAGTCCACTGCTGGACATAGGCCTCCACAAGTTTACGCCAAAAATAACGTGAACTCATGTGTTTTGCCCATAGTCACCACGCTGGGCAGGCGGGTTGGTGACCGCAGTACTGGCTTTGTCACACCGAAGACGCTGCTGCCCGTCTTCGACCTGTGTATTTCAAAGCCAGCAGTTGGATGGTTATCCCGCCATCGGTCGGCTTCTTAAGTTCCAAGGTGGTTGTAGAACCTTGTTATCCCTTAGTCGCCTCTTACGACACCCACGGGAAGAGAGGAGGTGGCTAAATTCTTTAGTGCCGTAACCACACAGCACATTACATAAAAAACATGAAATTTACATAAAAGTCGTTGCTCAAACTTAAAACAGTATTTTAATTTTTAGTGACAGCCCTACGTCGTGCAATTAGATACGAGAGTTTCCGTGCGACCTATTTACATTTTGCAGACTAAGATTTAGCTTTCTTCTGATCAACGAACGTGTAACGAAACGAAATATACGTAGCCGGGTAACAACCTTCTTTCAGGTTATTGGTGAATTACTTACGTTTGTTTTTAAGTAGTATATATTTTAATATGTACGATTTTATTTTTGTGTTACCCACACATTATTAGTATATATTTTAATTCTTACAAGACTTTGCGTGTAGGGAAAATCTTTAGCTTTGTTTCTTTATTTCCTAATGAATTGTTTTATATTTAAAAAACAAAATTACCATAACTTATGATAAATTAAAATTCGCCATATGAAAACTGCATTTACAAGTACGGAAAAGACATAAAATACTTACACAAACAAACAAGTAAATAAACAAGTAGTACTAATGAGGTTAAATTGTTTTAATTTATTATTTTAATGATCAATCATCTACATAACCTGATAGTAATGTTTGGCCTCCATTTTAAGAATTCGCAATAAGCTGTCTGTGTGAGTGGTCAATTTGTTGAAAATTGCCCGCATTGGTACAAAAAATAAAACAATCTCAAACTTTCTTTAAAAGGAACATGCGTTTTGATTTCAATATTTTGCAATAATTATAATTTTGCTATTCAGACTATGAAGTAAGTTGAATAACAATAGAACCAGTAAAAGTCTGAATAAATTGACGAACTATTTATAGCGTTTGTGTGATTGAAGACAATTTCTAATGCACAATAGTACGTAATTAGTGTCGTTTGCATAAAACATTTGCGAGCGAAAACTCCACGTGCTGTTTCCATTGTCTCTAGTACGTAAACTTTCACGCGTTAGTCATCGCGATTGTGATATACCCGCTAATGTATGAGCTGTTTTGACCCAGAAAAATTTACTTAATTTTTTGCACCCGACTGACCCAGATTTTTTGTTTTTTTTTTTTTTTTTCTTTAAATTTCATTGTCACTGACGAAAATAGATTCATGAGATAAAAATATTTTCATGTAATTAATGCGTTGGTGTCGCTAAGAAGTGGATTAGGTGAAATCAGTTGTCTAGTTTTGTTGTTGTTCTTTCTCTTGTACTGATTGTTTATTTCAGATTATTACTAACACTTTTATAAAAAAAAAAAGAAAAATTAAAATGTTTATATTTTTTTAAGCTCGATAATTATAGCCACGTCGAGTATTTCAACAAACGTACAAGTTAATCGGACTACAGCGAATAAAGACAGTTGGCACGTTGCTATTACATGTTTGACGTTTTAGCAACACTTATAAAAAGTCGAGAGTCGCGTTACGCAGTATCATTACGTCCACAAAATCCGTATCATAAAACGAATACCAACCCATCAATGTGTCGTATTGTGGCAATCTATGAGTGAATGATAATCGCGAAAGTTGACCGTCGAACTGGGCCACTGGGTAAAGAGAATTCGGACCGAACTCGGCTCTAATTACCTGGTTTAAAAATCTTACGCTTCTTATCGTTCGACTTTCGAAATATTTCTTGTAGGGCTACGATTTAGTTACTGACGATTGCTAATCGTTATTTTGTTACTGACGTAATCGGTCTGATTCTGTTTTAGATAGGACACGTTGCAAAAATGATTATAGATTTGTTTCCTACAAACCAACAAAAAATTGTACAAACTTTATCATATACCATGGTTGGTATCGCATTTGGTATTAGATCTGCTTGGGATTAAAGTTTTCACGTTCAATTACTTATACGAATGTATAAAAATATAGTACATTGCCAAAGTTTATAATAAAAATGTTGTCTATAATGAGCGTTTGTTTACGTTTGCAAAATTTACATTAAAAATAAGAAGAATTTTTGTTTGTGTATTTTTTATTTGAATAGTGCTACAGGGGCTTGTTTGTATTCTTAATACCATTAAACAAATTGAATGCGTAAACAAAACTCGACATCCTAACTGAAGAAAGCGAGAAGAAAATAACCGAAATTTGGGCCATTTTCTTTTCATTGATCGTTCGATCGTTAAGTTCTGATTTTGTTCAACCAACTATTATTAAAACGGACGGGTACAGGACAGTGACATGAGCATGGTTCTTGTAAACCGAAATAAAAAAAAAAACATGATAAATGTTTTATCAACTGTCAAAAGTTGTTTAGATAATGACCTTAAATTCAGCCACTATAAATTAAGCATACCTACTTATTGCCACTGTCACTGTTTTCAACTAAATTGTTTTAGATACTATTTACAATGATGCACTGACCATTCTACGTGACATTGGCGAAATCATCTGCGCTCATTTGGCACTATTGAAAGCCATTTTAACCAGAAGAATTGAAAATGATGCACTGATTTTGACGTAACTAGTAGTTGATTTAAATGGTTGTTAAAAAGTTAAAAGCAAAGTTATCGCTAATTACAATCCTTTAGGAAGATTGAACATATAATTATTTCAGTTACAACTAATATTCTTTAAAGTAGACATTTAATAGGTAATATAGAAAGTAAACACGTAATTAATTTTGCAATAAGTGATCTTCATTTTTCATTAAATTGCTGTTTAAGTAAGTATTATACTCAACGACATCAATTATATGTTTTTTTTTTATTAAATCACGTAATGAAAATTATCTAACTGTTTAATAGCAGAGTAATTATTTTTGATTTCTGTCTAAATGTTCGCGTTTATTTTACTTATACAGGCATGTAATGGTGGGTTTAGACATTCGCAGAATGTGTGAATGGAGAACTGGAAAAACATGGTTCGAGATCATCTTATTCATATTTTATGTTTGTGGTATAGCCTGACTGTTGGTAACAAAAGAGTATTAGACTTCGGCACGTATCTACTCCTCTTGTACTGAGGTGTTACCACAGTTACGGAAATAATTGAAGAGACATCTTAGTAAATTTACTTGTAAATATCAATTTCCATTAAAGTTATGTTTCATGCGGTAGTGAGAAGACTAGAGGATAACATAGCACAATCAGATAACATCACACCTTCTCCCTTTCTTTATTACATATTCATAGATTTCTCACACTTCTCTGATGCTGTGAATATTTGTAAACCGGACCGGAGTTTTCAATTATTGCCTATTTCAATAAAAAATTATTTTGACGCCATTGCTGTTGATCAATTTGTACCATTTATCAGTTTATGTACTTCGTACGTAATATTGACTAGCCCGTTGGCGCATTTTGTAGCATTCTGTTCCGCGGGTTGCGGGTTCGATACCGCCTGAGTCTGGGTGTAATATTTGTATTTATATATGTACTATTTCTATAACAGTCGGCTTTTACCTGTAACACAAGCATTAAGTTGCTTATTATAGGAACAAACGACCGTGTGTGTATGTTATAAGATATTTATTTATTTATATTTATAATTTATAATACTATCCTTACAACCATATTGCATAATATCATCAATATTCATTAAGTTATATCATTGTTCATATAAATAATTCGTCGAGTTTTACATCGTATTACTCGTCCGAGTGTCTGGACGGGGCATTATAAATTGTAACATCGATAACTGCTTTCAGTGTGCTTCTGACATTCTCACTTCGTGTTGGTATTAATAATTAATATTAGATATCACTAACACGCGTTGAATATAAAAAATGTACGCAAAATACTATAAAATTCATAATCTTTAAAAAAAATGTATTTTTAAGGATGTTTTGTTTTTTGTTTTGTTTGCTTGTCAAACAAAATGTTCGTACTTTTTTTTTATCATTGTTAATGTTATTTTATAACATTTTTCTATTGATAAATGTCGATTTTATTTTCTTTAATATAAACCCGTCTGTACCTAATGTAGACGTAGCTTTGCATCTAGACTTTCTTATTTAGTATTAAAATCACGCTCTACAGCAATGTCACTCGTATTTACATAAAACGCTCAAAGTTATACTAAATTTATATCAAAACGTTGTCCTGCACTGATTTAGAGAAAGCTGGTCCGTTTCTAGTTTCGAAACTCGATGATAGTGTACTATAAGAGTACCTATTCGTATACATAACGACTTTCCATGATAATATCGTTACATTATTTTATAAGTCATGGAACAGGAAATTAAACGGCAACGGACAGCTCACGGAATACACGCTTTCCTTCTGAGCGCGAGAGCGCCTGCTCATTCTATATAGCAATAAAACGCTAAGCTACTCCTTGTTAATTTATTAATTCTAGGCGGTTGAATGTTAAAAATACAAATTAATACAAAACATTTAAATGGATGGTATGGATGGTAATGTGTTAACAAACAAGTCGCAACCTGTACTGGGTGGCGTACCGTGTTCCTGGATGCCCCGCTCATCCACCGAGGCTTACAATATAAATCAATATTTATTAATATAAAAATATTTGATTTTGTGCATGTGTGGATGTGTGATTAAGTGAGCGCCTGTATAAAATATCCTGCAATTAGGATGTGTGACGGTTAAAATGAGAAATGCAGAAAAATAGTACCTATTAATAAAATAAATATCAGGCTAAAAACCTTGGTAATTTTTTACGCATTATAAACTTTGTCTTTCTAATAACATTTCGGTTTCATAATATTTTGAAGATAGCAGAAGTTTTGTCACCGTATCCGTTGCTTGCGAATCGTTTTAAGTTTATATTTTAACTATTATTTTGTTGTGTAAATTACCAAATTAATTATAGTTTTAAAGTGGCTAATTCGCTTCCTTATTTGCTTACTCTTATTTATTAGAGATTATTCTTTTTATCTATGATTTTGTTTAGGGATAGATTATTATTGATGATATTTGAACGACTCTCTGGTGTAGTGTTGCAAGTTATCGCCTAACTGCCATACCTATCGCTAACACCGACGGTTTGCGGATTTGATTCCCGCTCGGGGTGGATATTTTATTTGTACAAATATTTTTTCCGGTTTCGATGTCTGTCCTTGTGGGTCTCTCCACCGTGGCTCGGCGAGCATGTTAAGCTGTCGGTCTTGGTTGTTATCATACACACTTGATGGATATGGAGCAACGTTGTGGATTAAGCTCCAATCCTTCTCCTACATGGAAAAAGTGGCCTATGCCCAACAGTAGGATGTATTAGCAAGCTGAATGCGAGACGCACATATGTTATATTTATAATTTAAGTATTAAATTAATTTTATGTTTTACATAGCCTAGAAATATATGTACCTACATTTTTTTACGAATATTTTCGAGGAAGTCGATGAATACGTTTTTTTTAACGTTTGTATTCTATAACTATTTTTTAGTATAAATTTAATTTAAATTCACATGTAAAGTTTATCGTGTTTGAATATCCGATTAAACCACTCCTAATAAGTAAAGTAAGTAGAATTTCTTGGTATTTTTTTTTTTTTTTTTTTTTTTTTTTTTTTTTTTTTTTTTTTTTATTAGCCCACAAAACTGACTACAATCGTTTAATATAGACATATAAAGTGAAGGACAAAGTGTAAAGTAGGTATGTACAATTGAGTCTCCTAGATGTGGACATAGCATGCATTTCACAAAAAAAAAACAAAACTAAAATCAAAACAGGTAACTTAACAATAGTGCAAAATCAAAAGTTAGGAATATAAAATACTAAACACATGCAGTTCAAATAATAAAAGAAAAACAAATTAAACATTTCAATATAAAAAAGGGAAAATTAATTACAACAGAAACCTAAAATACTGTACAGCAATATACAATTTAAACACGTAGCTCATTATTGTATTATGTCTACGTGGAAGCGATTAGACTAAATAAAGCGTTCATTAATTTATATACCTTAGGAGAACATAATAAATTTATCGTATAAAACAAAGAGAGATACCTACTCGTTACAAATTGTATATTATAGGTTCTGGCTTAGTTTAGTAACCGAACTTTCCTTTTGAACGAAGATTTCGCAAATAAACAAATCCTATTAGCATTAAGACTTGCGTGCGTTCTAATCTAGGTTTTATGTAACTGTTTCTAAGTGAATGTAGATGAATTATTGCTTATTGTTACGTAAGTATAAAATCATTATATATAAAATAAGATATAATTTGAGCACATAAATAACCATTGAGGTCTGTCGTAAAATTATGTAAACTTTATGAAGATTATTACATCATTAATTTAAAAATACTATTTAAGTATTTACCTACATGAAAAACTTTTTGGTTGTTTTAGTTATATATTTATTTATAATTGTGTTTAGTATCAAACACAATAAAATCACTTTACATTGTCAATAAATAGTCAATGAAATGGGCATTGTTTAAGAATTACTCAAAAATTGTTATTAAATTGTCATACGACCTCTCAACAAGAACCGAACAACTGATTTAACTGAGGCGGGGCTCAGCAGAAAATATCCTGTGGTGAGCAAGGTGACAAAAGCTCCTGGGGGTAGAGGGGGGGTAAGGTCGTCAACGCGCTTGTGATGCTTGTACTGTTGCAGGCGTCTATTTGCTACACTGTTAAAAATTTCTTTGGTAAACTTACTAAAAATGTGTGGGAAGTTTTAACGCAAAACAATTTAGTAAATTTACTAAACAGAATGCTTCAACTCAATTTGAGAAAATTACAAAATGTTTTTGGAAATTTACCAAGCAGTTCCAGAAGATTTAAATAGTAATTTTATCATACAGTTTTGTAATTTTACTCAAGAATGTATCATGAAAATGCTTAGTAAATTTACTATGCTGTTTTGTAACTATACTACTTAATTCACTTGAATTGAGTTTGATAAAATTGCAAAATATTTTTGGAGATTTACCAAGCGGTTACAGAAAATTTGATTAGTAATTTTACTATACAGTTTTGTAATTTTATTCAATAATTGATCATAAAAATGTTTAGTAAATTTACTACGCAGTTTCGTAACTACACCAACCAATTCATTTGAATTGGGTTTGATAAAATTACAAAATATTTTTGGAAATTTGCCAAGCAGTTACAGAAAATTTGATTAGTAATTTTACTATACAATTTTGTAATTTTAATCAATAATTGATCATAAAAATGTTTAGTTTTTTATGCATACTAAGAACTTTTAGCCCATAAAACCGTCAGGGAATATTTAATATTTTAAATGATAGTTTATACATAATTATTCTCCTTATATTAGAACTTTAACTGAGAAAAAAAATCATTACTTTTAACTGCAAGAAAAAAATTAAATACATATATTAAGATTGAATGGAAAAAAATTAAGTATTCGATAATTCATTTTCTAACCAGCTAATTCACCAACATTTTCTAACTTTATAACTTGTTAAAAAAAAAATTCGAAAAGAGGATGACCCTGAAGGCCATCCTTGCAACTTCCCGCTATCTACACTCGAAGCGCGCCGAAGTAAGTTCAGGAGTGCTTTGTTGAGCTCTGCGAGCTCATCAACACTTCAACATTAATGATTTTTGAGCTCTTCGAGCTCAAAAATTTTTTTTAGAACTTTTGCAACAACGATATCTTACGCATCAATTGACCGATTTTAACTTTCTGAATGCTATTCGACGCAGTTTCTCGAGTACTAAAAATGTTGTGAAGAGAACAAAATCGATAAGTCTCAAAATTTCAAAGTCATCTTGGAAAAACTTTTTTTTTGAAATTTTTGAAATGCCATAACTTTGGAACGTGTTGTTCGATTTTGACGTTCAAGACGGCAATCGACGAAGTTTTTTGAGGCGTAAAAATGTTACAATGAGAGCGAAACCGATGAGACGTACAGTCTCCATGTTATCCTAAAAAAACGCTTGTTTTTGAATTTTTTCGATTTTTTTGGTTTTCGATATCTCACGAACGAATCAACCGATTTCGATTTGTACAACGGCAATCGACGCAGTTTTTTGAGCACTAAAAGTGATGTAAGGAAAACAAAGTCGATAAGTCTCAAAATTTCAAAGTTATCTTGAAAAAACGTTTTTTTTGGAATTTTTGAAATGCCATAACTGCAAAACGCGTGGTTTGATTTCGATGTTCAAGACGGCAATCGACGCAGTTTTTTGAGGCCTAAAAATGTTACAATGAGAACAAAATCGATTAGACGTAAAGTCACTAAGTTATTCTAAGAAACGCTTGTTTTTTAATTTTTTCGATTTTTTTGGTTTTCGATATCTCACGAACGAATGAACCGATTTTGATTTGCAAAACGGCATTCGACGTCGTTTTTTGAGCTTAAGAGCTGATTAGGTTATGGAATTGATCGGCGCAATAGCCAAAAAGTTATTCTAAAAAAACATCATTTTCGAAAATTTTTTTTCGCGGTTTTTTTTTAAATTTCTCAAAATCTACCGAATCGATTCACTTCAAATTTTCAGGAAGTCTAAGTTGAGTGGAACCCTTTCGAATGCCACAAGTCTCGTTTCGATCGGTCAAGCCGTTCAAAAGTTATAAGAGGTTTACATGCGTACACACACACATCCACACAGACATACAGACACCCTCGTAAAAATAGTCAGGGAAGCTTTCTAGGGCCTTTAAACGTCGAGATATGATGAAAACTCGACTTTCGAAAAACGGGGTAAAACCAATAACTTCCCGATTTTTAAAAAAAATTTTAATTTTTTTAGAGGGAAGTTAAAAATGCTTTATTAATCATAACTTTACTATATATAATTTTCAAATCAAAATTTTACATATAAATATGATATAAAAATATTGATAAATTTTTAATAATTTCAATAATATGTAAATAAACATTTTTTTTTGTAATCTTTCAAGAAACTATGGTAAACCGAAATACTAACAATTTTGGTTCATCTAAAAAAGTAGTTACCCTATTATACTGTTAATTATACAAAACACTGTATAATTTTACAGTCAAAATAATAAAATTAATGAGAAGATTATTGAATTTCCAATGAATTCATTAGAATTCGAATTTAACTATTGTTTCACAATCTTACTAGACCACAGATTAAATTAAAATACGCACAATGTTTGTAAATTTACGAAGCTTGGAAACGAAAGTCGACAGCGTGTTTAGTAAAATTAAACAAGGCTAAAGAAAAATAGTATTTTTTAGTAATTTTACAATACATTGTGTAATTTTACAATAAGAATAGTAAAAATACCAAAAAAATTTTTTGAATTTTCAATAATTCCATTGTAGTTTCAATTAAAATATTGTTTTGTAAATTTACAACAAAATTAGTAATTCAAAACACAAACAATGTTAGTAAATTTAAGGAGCTTGGTATCGAAAATTGATAACCTGTTTAGTAAAATTATACATGGCAACAGACAAATAGTATTTTTTAGTAATTTTACAATGTATTGTGTAATTTTACAGTTCAAATTGTAAAAATAATAACAAAATTTGTAAATTTCTAAACACTTCACAGTAATTCGAATTATAAAATATTTGGTAATTTTACAAAAAAATATAGTATCTCAAATTACTAAAAATTTTGGTAAATCTTCAAAGTTTGTTATTAAAATTTAATAAACTGTTCCGTGAAATTACAATACAAGTAAGATTTATACTCTAAGATTGTAAAATTAAAGCGCATCTTAGCAAATTTTCTCATATGTCTTGGAAAATTACTCAAAATGTGTTATAATTTGAATTCATACACACTGATTAGTAATTTAGCCATCTCATGTTGAGTAAAAAAATGATAATTTTACAAAAAATTTTTACAGTGTACAGTAATCGTTTAGCATCAGGTGATCCGTACGCTTGTTTGTCGACCTAGTTGTATATTTAAAAAAAAAACTAGCTTTCGATTAAAGAAAGTATTATCAAAAAAGTTATAAGATAACACACATTTAACAAAAAATACAGTACCTCCTCCTATCTTTGAAGTGGGTTAAGAAATAAATAAATTACTAGATGAATTCAAGGTACATAAGTGATTCACGATATTACTATACGTATTCACTTACGTACTATGAAACTATGATATAGCTCATGCAGTAGTTTTTGAGCCATTATTAAAAAAAATACATTCTAACAAGTTTTACAATTAATTATTGTTGCGGAAGAACCATTAAACACCGACAACGGCATAAAAATATGGTTTTCAATGTTTAAGTATAAATATTTTATTTCCTTATAAGTAAAATTTTTCGTTAGAATTTTATTTATATTATATTATTTATATTATATTATTTTATTTATATTGTTCGTTAAAGTTTTTTTAAATACTTCAAGATCTCTGTCCTCTACGACCATCACTATGTTGTTAAAACATATAGTAGAGGCTGGATATCTAAATAATTAGAAGCAATGGTCGTAATACGCTTAAATTACGCCTTAATGTAAGTTTTATGCCTACCGTTTCGATTTACGTTTGTTTTTATGATTGATGATAATGATTTTAAAAACTTTTTTATCATTTTTTTTTTTCGACAGGAACATATCATATTTCGGAGTTCAAAAAACAACCTTCTTTAGTATAGTTTTTGACAAGACAAGTTTACATGTATGCAATAAAAATGTTTTTCCGGTTTCCTTTAGTAACAAATTACTCTCAAAATTTTAAACAAGTAGTTGGCACCTTAAGTATAAATTAAAGCTTGTTAGTATATGCGCTCAGAAGACGTCATAGCTATTAATCGTATAGATATAATTATATTTATGTACCTACTAATGTTATGTGGAAATACTGATCGTAATGAATAAATCTTCTCTGTGGTTAATAATATGTTACACAAGCATTCGTTATTCCGTGTAAAATTACTGTACTGGTATTCATTCAAAGAATGTAGATAAGTAGGTTATATAACTAGGTTTTTTATACACAATTTTTTTTATTCACAAAGGTTTTATATCGCAAGGAAAAAAAGCTTGTTTGAAATATCTCAGTCATCAGTATCGTAACAATATCTGACCTGACAAACGTTGTACTACCTTGCTAATTATCAAACGCGTAAATTTTAAATAATTATTACGTATTCTGAATTTTTTCAATTTCCTTTTGTTTTATTTTTTTTTTTTAATTTTTTGTTCCATAAGAACCTTTTACAAAGATTTATAATAGTTATGGATATTTTGAAGGTTATTAAAATTAATTCGTGTCCAAAGAAATAAATATAGTGGTCGATTTATCTACATATTTTTTTTTCGATAAACATATTTATAAATGATACATACATATACATATATATTACAACTGAACCTCTTGCATTGAAAATTACTAGACTTACGCCGAGTTGCACGAAAAGAAATTAAAATTTAAGTAGTGATTAAACTAATTTAATCGCAAGAATTGTATGAAATTCTTGTGATTAAATTAGTTTAATCTCTACTTAAATTTTAATTTTGTTTCGTGCAACTCGGCGTTACTTATATATTTTTTAGCACTTAAAGCATTTAAGAGTCTAGACCTATTATTAAAAAAAATATATAAATGTACGTGTCGTTTAGTTGTAATAATCTGAATAATAATCCACTATTAACGTCCAGTAGTTGTATCTTAAACGTTTTATGATTTTCGCTCGCACGCATGCGCGTGACGGAATTTCGTTTGACTGATGACTATGAATATAGAGAGAGGAGCTAAACACGAAACTATACCAATGTTAATTAGTTGTAACTGTACTTTTAGTATCTATAACACTTTTTTTTTGTTATTTGATACATTTTATTTGTACATTTAATAAGTGGTTGTCCCGGCAAATTTCTTATTATCATACTCGTATTATATTGTAAAAATTTTAATTATTATATATTTTTTTTCGTAAAAAAAATATAATAAACAACCTATATATCAATCGATCGTTCTTTAATCTTTTACTTTGTTTGTTAATTCTGACAATAACAAACACAAAAATAAGAATTGTTCAAAACAGTGCAGGCGTTCGTAGTTAGTCGAAAGGTACTGTATGCTGTATGCACATACATTTCAGCGAATCACTTTTATTTCTATAGATTTACTGCGCACTTCAACATTACAATATAACATATAGAAAACTATACGTACATATGCGTTTAGATAAAAGTTCTATAACCTCGGCGCGTTGCCATCCTGAGATAGCCAGTGCCGTCTCGTGTAATAAGTCTATAGAACTATCACGTACTAGATCAATGAAAAGTTACATTTGGGTTTGAATTTTTCGCCATCCAACTAAGTTTTTGGACGCGGGACAAGGGTAGCAACCCTACAAACTTGGATTTTACTTTAGACTAATAACTTGGTATCTGAAAAAAAATTAAATTTCGTCCTCTGGAAAATTCGATCTAAGCCCAAGAAAATGTAACATTTTAATGGACTATACAGGCTTCCAACGAACAAACTTAAACAGTCTTTTTAATAACACTAGTGGCTGTCAGGTCTCACACGGTGTGAGGTCCACCTGATTGTAAGCGGTTACCGTAGCCTGTGGACGCCATCAACACCAGGAGCATCACACGTTCAAAAGCACGTTGCCGACTCTACCGCGATGTCAATCCGCGGGGCCTATTTTCTGTGACGTAGCCAAAGTAAAATTTTTTTTTTTTTTTTTTGATATCGCAGGGTAACCCATTTACGGGTGATATCCAGGATGCCCGGGTAGGCATTCCTAGACCGTATGTCGGCTTAGCACTTGGGGGTGCACTACCGACCAAAACCCCTGCGGGAGCCTTCAGCCGCTTTAATTGGAGGGTCCCGGAACTGCAGGCAACAGGATCCCTCCAGCGACAGGCTGGCCTCGGCGAAAAGACCAGACTTCTCCTCCATGGGACTGTCCGGCTCACCTCTGAACAATCCCGACGACGCCATGTCTAGCAGGACCGGGTTCCCATCCCGGCCCGACATGGGCACAGGGGCGTTACTGGAGACGCATTAAGTAGCGCCTCCTACGCACCCCCGTTCGTCGCCTGCGGACGGAGGCCTCGTCGGCGGCCCCCTCTCTCATCCGCTCGTCGTTCTCCTTCTGGGACATTACTGTCTCGCAGAAGGAGACCATCGCCTTCCAGGACTCGTCGTCACCGAGCATCGCGGTGATAACGCTCGGCAGTGACAAGTCCCCTCCGAGGACTGTCGTCAGATCGCGACGTAGCGCCGCCCATTTCGGGCACACCTCGAGGGTGTGCTGGGCAGAGTCCACCGCCGCGCCACAATCGTGACATCCAGTCGTCGGCTCCCTTTGGGCCGTCCGACACAAGTATTCACCAAAGCAGCCGTGCCCGGTGAGAACCTGCGTCAGACGGAAGGTGAGGGGTTTGCGCTTACGGCGCATCCACCGCTCAAGGACCGGGCGCAAGGCAGCCGTTACTCGTGTGCCATACGGCTGCTCCACCAGGTCCTCCCCCCACCTCCGCATTAATGCTTCTTGCCCCATCCGGCGCACCCGTAGGATCCCGTCCAACGTGAGGTTCTCACCGAGAGCCCTCCTACCCGAGACGTATGAGTAGGTCTCGGCAAGGAACTCCGCCACGAGCTCCCACGGGGGGTCGCCAGCTAGAGCAGTAGCTGCAGCCCACGATACCGTGCGATACCCCCGAATCACCCTCACCGCGATGATCTTCTGCGCCGACCGCAGTGCGGCCTTATTCTTCGCAGTGAGGCGATCCGCCCAAACCGGGGCACCGTACGTCGCCATACTCCGGCAGACTCCGGAATATAGCTGCCTGCAGGCGGCGCTGGGTCCTCCGAGGTTCGGGAGGAGTCTGCCCAGTGCACTCGCCACCTTCACGACCTTCGGTCCCACCATAGCGAAGTGTGGACCGAAGGTCCACCCTCCGTCAAGGATGAGCCCCAAATATTTCATTTGGGAGCTCATCCGGACCCTCCCCTCTCCGATCTGCAGGGTAGCCCCCGGTGGGGGTCCCTTGCGTCCGGTCCCGCGAAAGAGGAGGGCTTCGGTCTTTTCAATTCTGACACGAAGCCCCAAACTCTTTATGCGGCTGATCACGAGGTCGAGTCCGACCTCAGCCAGCCGCGCCGCCTCCTTATAGTCTCGTCCCCGGGAGTAAACGAGAGTGTCATCCGCGTAGCAAATGACACCCATCCCGGGGAGGAGACGGCCTCGCAGGACCCAGTCGTATCCGATGTCCCACAGGATCGGGCCCAGCACCGATCCCTGTGGGACACCGCAGCCGACCCGCCGCCACTCCACGGACCCCGACCGATTTTCGAGGCCTACTTTGCGAAAAGTAAAATATATCTCACATTGGCGTCAAAAATATTGTTGTTGTTATCTATTTAAATTGTAATATCTTTGACTATTAGATACAATCATCGTCATCATCATCATCACTTCAGCTTATCACAGTTCACTGCAGGACATAGACCTCCCCGTGTTGTGCCAAACATACTTGAAAATCTTACGTATATCGTCGGTCCAGAGGGCCGCAAGACGTCGCACAGATAGATACAAACAGCTAACAAAATTTGAAAAAAAATGGACATAGTAATCGTGACTGTAGCAATGACGTAAATATGGTTTACTGATGGTCGATTCATATCGCTACCAAACCTATTCATAACATTTCATTGTTAACAAATGAAATGTTATAAAAGGTTAATTGAAAATAGAAATAATCGAATATAATTTATGATGTTATTTGTAAACAAGATTGCGTAAGATACAAATAAACTGCTCCATGGAAATACTAATTGCATAGTTGTATGTGTATTATTATGTGTACATACATATATAGACATACACATACGAGTCGTATCTTTTACGAGGAATTTATCTTTCTCTCCATTTATCTATTTGTGCTATAAATCTGTAACGGAACTTGAGCATCCTGTGAATGTATAGGATATTAGTTTCGTATACCCACTGCTGGGACTTCCTTTATAGATTTCTTATTCTATGTAGTAAAGCGGTTGGAGTCGTTAATCGTTATGTGGGTTCTGTAAAGCAGCAGAGAAACTTCGGGTCGGGGGATAATTTCTATATAAAGAGCTACATGTTATTAGATGTGTTTGTTATATTTGTACAAGTACAAATACATCCGCTTCAATCGAGAATCGATCCTATCACGATCGTTGTTAAAAGAAATTTTATTACCGCTCAATTCTACTTCAATTCACTGCACTGTATCGTAATATTTTTTCTAAATAGACGTGGGATATAAAATATTATATGAAAATAACATATTTTATTGTAATCGATATTTGTTGTATTAATTATCATTTAATGCAGGTTTTCCGGACACGCTAAACTTGTACAAATGTTATGAATAGTTATGAAAACCATGCTAATGACGCTCATACTTAACAGAAATGTGCCAAAAGAATTTGATTAAATAAAATAATCCTATTTCGGCAAAACGTTGTATACGGTCTTCATTTACGATATTAACTATTTAAAAATTATAATGAGTTAAGATGGAATTTGGAATAAAAACGCAGGTTGAATAAGTCCCGTCTTCAAGGAGCCGTGATAGGCGATGAATAAACTGTGATCTTCGGTTAAATTTTTTTCTATTCACGTTTTTTGCAATATTTACATACAGTGTCACAATGTGATACAGTAAAATAATTCCTTATTATAATTATAATATGCATTTAGCCTGTAACATCCCTCTGCTGGGCTTAGGCCTCTTTCTTGATGTAGGAAAACGATTGGAGCTTAATCCACAACGCTGCTCCGTTGCGGGTTGGTGGATATATTCCCTATAGTGAGTAACGATTGCGATCAAGTGTGTATGATAACAACTGGGACCGACAGCTTAACGTGCTCTCCGAGGCACGGTGGAGAGACCCACAAGGACAGACATCCAAACCGGATAGAAATATTTGTACAAATAAAATATCCACCCCGAGCGGGAATCGAGCCCGCAAACCGTCGGCGTTTTAGGCAACTACCCCCACCACTATACCAGAGCCGTTGTTACTAATAATATGTCAAAAACTTGTCTCTGTCGGATACAGTTATTCGTCGAATAGCGTCTTAACACTAAAAAGTAATATCTTCCAGATAATTAACTAATAGGTAATAGTAGTTTCAAAATTTTAAAACTATAAAAAATTGTGTAATTATATAGAACACCATTGGTCTATTAGCTTATTTTCTAATGATTTCAATTTAATTTATAAGTAATAGGTAGTATAGTAATGGGTAGTATCATTAGAATCAATCGTAAGATCATGTAATTTCAATGTTCGAGTATGAATCTCGTATAGTTTTCATGAAAGGTACTAACTTAGTAATACTGCATTTTTGACTGTGATCTTCTGTAAGTTCGAGTATTCTGTCTGCTTGGGTCATATCGCACCTTCGGTGCAACAAAGTCACAACAGCTCATTTCTTAATTTTACATCAGAGGACTATTAATTTTTTTCGCATTTATTTCCTCATTTCTGGATTACTATTTATGGTAGGTTTGAAATCTTTATAAAATTAAGTTTATTTTCTTTGCTGTAGTTTTACGTTAAAAATCTTATATTGAATTATAAAAAAGTCCTAATAAAAGACATAACAAAAAAAAACTGTCCTGAATTGTGACTTTGTTGCACCGAAGGTGTGATATAATGCGGTGTGAAGGGGTATGAAGTACCCAGTTTCGCGACATCTCGGACTGCGTGACTGGATGTGTAGTCTCATTAAAATATATTGATTGGTTGTTATTGCTGTCTTGCGATATTACATTCAGGGAATTTTAAGGTATCAAATTAAGCGTCGGATTTTATAGAAATATTAAACTAATTTACAAGCACTAATCAATTTATTAAATAAGACAATTGCGATAGCAATTAATGGCTCTAAGATTGATTAATAGAATATTATCAATCAATCAGAAGACAATAAATAATTAACATCAACATAATGATCGTACCATTGTGAAGACGGAACGAGCTAATTCCCTACAAGTATGGTACTAAAACTAGCCGGTTGATCAAAAGTTGTTCCACGCTTAGCTGCAGTTGGAAAGGCAAAAGTTTTATTACGTAACGCATCTTGTGTAACCGCGGTGAAAGATCTCCCCACTGCAGTGGTGCAGTGGCTTCGAGCTCGGCGAGACGTGCGCGGGCGCCGGTACAGCCTACATTTCGCTACTAGACGCGTCAGTTGCGAAACTGTGTTGTGTGCGTTTCATATATGTATAAAAAATTTGTGTTTTTGTTTTTATCAGCTCATAATACTTTTACGCATTTGGGTATGTTGAGGCTATCTGCTTTATTTATTATCCGTGATTCAAACATTCTCTAAAAGTTTTTATATATACCGATATAGTACCGATGCATGTTTAAACAAAAAAAAAAAAAATAGATAATAATAAGATATATCACTTAAATAAAAAAAAAGTTTTTATTTAATGGCAATTTTTCGCCCCTCGCTATGAGCGCTCGTATCAACATTGTTTACATTCTTACACATGTTTGGACATTCGTGAGGTGTACTTATTTTCGTACTTACCGTTGACATCATAATTAGTCTTTTTACTTTGCAATTTGAAATATAATTTTAGCATGGAGTCGTTTGAATTAACAAAAAATAAAATAGTATGGATATAATTGTGTTTATACGCAAACGAAATAGAACCGACTTCAATCACTTCGACAAGTAGGTACATCGTACATCGTACTTAGGTAGACGAAAAAACAGTCAAGTAAATACGCGTTATTAAAGATTACTCAAATAGTTAAACATGGACATTCATGACGTGTACTTATTTTCGTACTTACCGTTGACATCATAATTTATTAGTCTGTTTACTTTGCAATTTGAAATATAATTTTAGCATGGAGTCGTGTGAATTAACAAAAAATAAAATAGTATGGATATAATTGTGTTTATTCGCAAACGAAATAGAACCGACTTCAATCACATCGACAAGTACATCGTAATCGTACTTAGGTAGACGAAAAAACAGTCAGGTAAATACGCGTTATTAAAGATTACTCAAATAGTAGACATTAAGTCTACATCAAATATAAATGGGACCACAAGGCAAGCATCAGCTTTTGATTGAAAACAAGAATCATCAAATTCGATACACCCAGTGAAAAGTTATGCGTTCTTTATACAACGTAGGTCGACGAAAAATAGTCAAGTCAGATCTCAAATAAATTTAAAAGGGACCACATGACACGCACCACCTTTCGATTAAAAATAAAAAACATCTAAATCGGCCAACCTGTATAAAGTTCTGAGAAACATACATAAAAAAATACAATCGAATTGAAAATCTCCTTTTTGGAAGTCGGTTAAAAAGCGGTACAGAGACTCGAGTCAGCCTTGGCACAATATTTGAGTTTCTTTGTTATACTTAAATAGCGAATTAGATATATTAAAAGTGCAAAAGATATAAAGCGAAGTACTTAGTAAATTTAACGCGTTAAGTGAGAGGCAGCATAGATTTACCCGTTTGAATATTTCGTACCGAATTGAAGGAATAATGATTCATCAAACTGTTATGCGGAAGTTAATGTGCGTTGTTTTAAGCGTCTTTTTTAAGGATTTACTTGTTTTATTTATTTCTTAACGGTAACGTCTGACTTTTAGACGCTGTCTTTGGTAACATTTTTTTTATAGTACATACGCGTATTGTCTAACTTGCATATCATATTTTAAATTGTCGTAATGTGCTACTTAAGCGTTTTTTTTTTTTTTAATATTTAATAGCAAATGTACTTTAGCTTACATACAAATGCGTGTTGTTAATATGGAAAATATATCATTAAAGATTTAAATTTAAACAAAAATCCGAATTGAAAAGGTCATCTACCTTTCAATAAGCGTGTCCTTTGTTAGGCATTTGAAATATAGTAGACAAATCGCGCGGCGTTTACGTTTTAAAAATTTACTGCTCCGTTTCTAAACGTCATGATTAAGTCAACCTTCGTCGGTAAACAGACTTTCTAAAGGAAAAATAATTTTTAATGTCACAGCGGTAAATCTTAGATTTGCACAATTAAACTTACAGCCACACGCTTTATAAAATATTTGTATAGATTTTATCTGTAGTTTTTATTTGCTTCAAACCTTATTTAGTTACCTGATATGGTTTAAACGAACCCAAAAAAATATCAGTTTCGTAGAATCATTATAAATGCGAAAGCTTAAGCACTAGCTGACTCGGCAAAAGTTGTCTTGCCGCTAAACGCTGTTTAAAAATAGGGGTTGGTGGTAGAAGGTTAAAATTTAGGGTTGTATGTATTTTTCAACGCCAAATCATAATAAAATAAAAAATAAATAATTTATCTACAAATAAAATAAAAATTGATGGATGAAAAATAGATGTTGTTCAATTCTCAGATCTAACCAATATCCACTCAAAATTTGATGAGAATCGGTCAAGCCGTTTCGGAGGAGTTTCACTACAAACACCGCGACACGAGAATTTTATGTATTAGATTAGAATATAATATGTATATAAGAACGGTTAAATAGATCTGGATATAATTTGGCACGTATGTAGACTACTGGAATGAAGTTGCGGGTTACAGCTAAAATATAAAAAAAATATATATAATAATATTCGCAGTACCAAAATATATAAAGTAACTGGCTGTGCCCTTTTTTTACCCAGAGGAAATCCCTAACGGATGCCTACAGCCCGGGGGAGCTGGAGGGTATGTCCGAGTCGCACGGACTAAAACCTCTGGGGTGTTCCTTCGACACGCCTGGGCGGAATCACAGGGACGCAGTTGCACTTCCGCGATACTAAATTATTTATTTATTTATTTATTTATTTATTTATTCTTAATGTACACCGAAATACAGACACATATAAAGAAAGATACAATAGACGATGTACAAAGGCGATCTTATCGCCAAATAGCGATCTCTTCCAGATAACCTTTGGGTACAGGACACGATACAGTAGCAGCGGTTAAGGTGTGCACAAATTAAGGAGTAAAGATCAATTATAAATAGATAAAAACTATGATATGATAAACTTACATAATTATTAAAAAAAAGAAAAAAAAAAACATATAAATAAGTAAATATTTTAGTATATAATGTATGAAACACACACATATATACACACATACATACATACATACATATAACACACATACATGATTATATATGTTATAAATTATTATATATGAGTCTAGCGAACCGCCTCAGATATGCACGGCTGCAAAAACTATTAATGTTCCTCTACTATATTATGCATGTATAATACATAATAATAAACCTTCCTCTGGACACTCTATTTACTAAAGAAAACCGCATTAAAACCCGTTGCGTAGTTTGAAAGATCTAAGCATACAGACAGCGGAAAGCGACTTTGTTTTATACTATGTAATGATAACATTCAGTAGCGTTGATATGACCATCACCTATACATAAAAAATTATCATACTATTAATAAACAGGAAATAATAAATATATTTACTGTGCTACTTTTGTTTGTATTTTTTAATGGTGTGCAATAAATATTATTATTATTATTATTATGGGACTGGATGTCACTCCACCCGCTTAATATATAATAGATTAATGATATAGTACATTTACTTATACTTACATATATAAATATAAGCGAGTGGAGGAATACGCTCCGGCAGGGAGATCAAACGGTCGGGGGTTAGGGCTGTAGGCTGAGAAACCGGCGGACAATCCTAGCAGAGTGAAGTTTTATTATTATTATTATGTTTGTATTTTGCAATACATTTGAAATATACGGATATTATTTTATTCGGAAATCTCAATATTTAATACTAAAAGTATTTTCGTTTTACATTGTCCTTCGTTAAGCAAGGTTTACTATATAATTATTTTTACATGTTTGACCTTATTGACTGATTTATTAACTCATTTATTACTATTAAAGCTATATTCATGAGATTTTGACAAGATGACGTTTAAAATTAGTAATGTATAAAAAAGTTTATTGAAATTTTTATCCCTGTGAGTAAAAATATAAGATGAACATTTTTATGAAATTCCAATAATTGAAGGTTAGAGAATAATGAAAATTCTACATAAAAAATTTATTTATTTATTTATTTAAACTAATTAGATTTAAGCACGTGAAACGGTGATTAACGATTGTATAACAGTTTTGTTACAATAAAATACGAGATACTTCTAGTAATTTGAATTATTTGAAAAAGGAGTACAATGTAATAACGGAAAAATTAAAACGAGTTTACTCCTATTAAGGTGTAGAAAAAATTGCAAAGCGTTACTCCCCATAAACAATATAAATATCAACTAATTAGATATACTTACAAATAATAAGCTAAAAAAAACTGAGAAGAATATAAAAGACGGTTGGGTGACGTGGTTTGGGTTAATAAAACTCCTGATTTTTTTAACATTAAGTAATGTAACAAACCTTGTGATACCTGTTTTTTAGTAATGTTAGATAATAATTTTATTAATTTATTCATTATTTTAAGGTTAATGTTTGCAAAAGTAGATAACATATTTTTGTTAACCTTGAAATGTTAAATATTACGTTGTCGATGGTCACGGATAAAATTTTAGCCAGCGGGCATTTTTTCAAGATTTTTTTTAAGGTTGTGTAAAATTTTCAAATTTCAAAAAAAAAAAGCTTATCTGCATCTACTTAGAAAGATTCTAGAAATGAGACATATTTTCATCAGATCGGTGAGACACTCTCAGGCGACTTTCAAAGGGCGGCGACATACCTGCAATTTTTCGAAATTTCATATGTCTGTGGGCGACTGTAGCCATTTAACATCAGATGGTATCATCCCCTCGTTTATATAATTTTTCTAATTTGCTATGCAAATTATTTGTACGATCATTCGTTAAGCCCTTAGTTTATCCTAACACATAGCCAATATATTTTGAAGATTTTACCGATAATATGTTAATTAAATATTCGATTATTCATTACTACCTTTCCTACGAATTATTTCATAATAATGTGCGTCATCGACTTTACTGTTTATATATAAAAAGTTAGAAAAATAAAGCGTTCATATGGTTTCCCTGATATTGAAACCCTAAAAATAGACATAGTATGAGAGTATTTCATAAAGAATGTATTTAGTTATAAGTACTTATTCGGAAGCCGAATATACGTTTGAATTCAATAATTTAAACCAGCGCTTTTGTTTTTAGGATTTCGATATAAGTGCTTTTGATGATAATAAAATAAAGAAAGAATTGGTTTAAGAAAGTATTTGTAGTGTTTCTCGGTAAAAATAAATAGATCCAATGGAACTTCATTGCAACCCAGAAAAGCATACATTGTAAATATGTTTACACATTTAACCCATTAAAAAATTAAAGTTGTAATATTCGATAACTAACAATGTTTTGAACATTACTTTACTTACGTTAGGCGTTTCGAATTTGTTTCAATTATTTTAGTACTTGACGTATTTAGTATACTACGAAGTTTTTTTAAATAAAATAACTATTTTAAGGATACGGAACAGAAGTATATTTTTTTAATGTAATGCGTCAATTTATTTTACGTCATAGTATAATAAAATTGAAGTCGTTTATAACTTTTTGTAATGATTACAAATTCAATTAAAACATATGTTAAGTTCTTATAAAGTAATCCATAATTATTCTTTTTTTTTTGGTGTCCTCGTTAAGATTTCCGCGGTTACAGTAAGCAGTTGTGTTTTATGTTTTTTCTGTTTTACGCTTTATAAAAATGCTTTCAATTTTAATAGCGTCAGAAGTGTTTAGGGACAACACCTTGGCGAGTATTGCGTTAATTATTGCAGCATCAACTTTTGATCGTCGATTTTTCGAAGTTTTCGTTAGTCATTAAAATATTGGTAAAAATATTATTTAAGCCTACTTACGTTAGTTGTTTTATGAGAACGGATTTTTTTTTTTTGTTTTAGTCTATATAAATAAATAAATAAAAGTGCACGCCTCATAAATGTATTATTTTTTTCTTTATTGCTAATTATAAATAAACTGCATTGAATTAGACCGTAATCTTCGAAAAGACTTACTTTTAAATCATGCTAAAGCGTATAAAAAATAAATGGACTTGATCAGTTAAGTTTTTCGGCATTTATCATGACCACGCCAGTCTCCATACCATACATTTGACAGGCGGACGTTCACGGAATAATTTTTTAAACATGTTTTTTATTTATCATAGTTTAGTCATAGTGTTGATTTTAGTGTTTTTCCGTTACATTTATATGTAAATATTGTTCTACAAGTGCGGTAGGCAATAAATAGAGACAATTTTAGTTCAATAAATCGCTTGATTTTTGTAAGGGAGTTGTGCAACTAGCACAACCTCATCTGCTTCGGTTATGAGGTGTGCAAAAAGTTGGAGTATCTGTTTGTGATATTTAAATACCCGCTTTTTACCAAAATAACATATATTTTTTTTACAATTTCTGTCTGTCTGACCATTTGTTTCGGCTAATGTCTGAAACGGCTGGACCGATTTAGACGGGACTTTCATTGGCAGATAGCTGATGTAATAAATAGTAACCTAAGCTACCTTGTTTTAGAAATTTATTTATTTTCTAACTCTGCAAACTGAACAATAACTTTTTTTTTTGTTAATTTTCACGTGGACGAATCGCGGGGACAGCTAGTAATAAATAAATGTGAACGTATTGACGTAACATTTAACTTGAAATAAAAACAAAAAAAAATACGCGGTGTATTGCTCAAAAATAATTCCGTACCGCCCTTCATGTTAAACTTATTACGTCACTATGTTAGTAATAAAACGATCTGTTCCATTTCGTTGGCCTCTAATAATTAAAATTGGTATATGAGACGCACATAACAGACCTAATTTACGTCATCGGTTCAATGGTTTCGCAGATTTGACAATCAATCGACAATTGAACTAGTGTTAAGTGAATTTATTTGTGAATTGTGATGTGAAAATGTCAGTGGGTGTGTGGGATCTTATGGAGCTGGTGCCTATGAGGTGCCAGTGGATCGAGAGGCTGAGGCACTGCGGGAAGACGCTCCTCAGGCGGCAGAGGAGACTGATACGAAGACTTAAGAAGGTAACAGTTAAAACTGATACGTGGTATGATTATTATCTAAATAGGTTCATAGACCTATTCAACATGGCGGCTATAGATGTCTTGGACAAAAAAAAAACAAGTAACTAAAAATTCTACGAAAAAGTTTTTCCAATACTTTTTTCCCATTTTAAATGAGTATTGTTTAAGGTGTGCTTAGTTTCGAATGAATATTGATTTTTCTTAACTAAGTGTAATTTTATTATTATTGATAAGAATAAAATAAACTTTGACTGCGACCGTACTTTACAATTTTATCAAAAGTGCCTCAAACGTCGCCATGATGAAGTTTCTTTAAATATAAGACAAAAAGTATAGTTTACAGACAGTATTAGTTTCAACTTAACGCTGAATGCTGAACTCATATAAAATAAAACATACATAACTTATTATCTTTAAAACGTGAACTATTGAAATCTTAACTGTTAAACTTTATTTGCAGTTATTATTGAGTTGAATACCAAAGTTTTGCTTTTTTACTTACAAAGTAATTTTCCTACTAAAAAATAAATTGCAACTGCGTAAGCAGGATGAAGTTTTAAAATGCCGCCGCTTACATTTGAAGGCTGTTTTCCTGTTTTATTTTATATGTTGGTTCATTGATACGCCATTTGATCCTAGTATTTATTATTATCATTATTTCTTATTTATTGTATAAAAAGTAAATAAAGCCATAAAAACAATCGTCGCCTCATAATCATTCGTGCCACGCTTATTAGTTCGTAACGATTGAAAATTGTGTTACATTTTCCACACCAATAGAAGTGAAATTTAAGTTTGGGTAATTCGATATGTTTCGGCTTTAAATTAGAAAATAAATGAAAGTAT